>NC_134844.1:3030303-3333333 GCF_965363235.1 Mytilus galloprovincialis
CCTTAGGATATTTATTAATCCTATCGAATATTTTTAATCCCATGGGATTATTTTATTAGACTAATATCCTGTAGGATAAAAAAATATCCTATAGGAAATGCTTTTATTTTTCCCAAGGGATTTTTTTAATCCTAAGGGCGAAACTATATCCTATAGGATATTTTTATTCTCCTAAGGGATTATAAATCCCTTAGGATTTAAATATCCTGTAGGATATAAAAAATATCCTATGGGATTATGACTTTATCCTATAGGATTTTTCAAAATCCTGTAGGATTTTTAAAAATCCTATGGGAGAAAAAAATATCCTACAGGATTTTGTCACTATTTTCACTCCAGTTGCCGAACCGGGCGAGCCACACCATTTTTTTTTGTATTGTGTTATTTATCCCCAGAGGTACATTATTGCCAAATTTGATGATTCTACGACAAAAAAAAGTGTGGTTCCAATTTGCACTTATGAGAAGTGCAAATTAATCCAAGAACATGTTAAAGGATAGTGTATTTAATGTAAACATAGTATACTGAATACACTATAAAGTTAGGGTAGACTGTAATGTTGCTATATATTATACTTTAAAAGACAATATCATCTTCTATCTTTGATCGTAACCTGTAACGTAAACTTATAAAGAAGAAAAGGGTGCTCTCTAACACGACCGCGTTTATGTCTAAAAATAGAAACAATAAACCTGGAAGAAAATTATCATCTCAGCATTAAATCATATGTTGATCATCATTCTTTTTTTGGTATGGTGAATAGATGTACATATTTTTATTTGCTTTACGTTCATTTTCAGGGGAGGGGGATTGTATATTTTTTATTTTCATATTTTTTCTTTGCGGGGAAAAATGGGGGAGGGGCTATTAGACAGCAACCATTTGATTTTCGGGGGGGGGGGGGGGGGGCTATGGATATAAAAAAATAATGCTAAAATTGAAAGAAAAAAATTGTTTTCGACTTGTCCCCCAAAAATAGATTGTTTTTCGCTGAAAAAAGTTTGTTCTGAAAAAAATCCATAGCCCCCCTCCCCCCTCCCGAAAATCAAATGGTTGCTGCTTTAAGAAAAAAACTTGTCGGTTTTAAATATTGTTGAAGAATAATAAAATCATTTAAAAAAACCGACATTCATTGAAAGTTATCATAAATGTATTCCAAATAGTTATGACGTCTTGAAAGGCTATTTTTTTTGTGACGCATTCCTTCAAGACGACATAACTATTTAGACTAAATGTAATGTATAACAGGGGACTACTGGAAAGAAAACGTTAATTCATAGTTGGACGTGATGCTGGCACACACAATTAAAGGTAATATATATATGTGGTTAGGTTCTTGATAATATGCATGAGTACTATGACGACAGGGAAACATATTCGTTTGGTTATTAAATGTCGATTTAAGACAAAATAGATATTATGAAATAAATTCTAATATTCTTCTCAGGAACACAATGTTCTAGTTCTCCGAGCTAAAATTTGACAGTTTAATAACTGATCTCCCTTAATGACTGAAATTGTCTGAATCTTGGTTTATATGTCGTTAATAGCTGAAACCACAAGTATTTGGGGGATGGTTTTTTTTTTTAAATACACGGTTAGATTTGGCATATTTTTATAAGAACCCCGGAAAATCATTTTTGTATGAATCCAAATGAAGTTTAATTTGGGATCCATCGGTCCTCAATGTAGACCGGCGCTTTAAAAACGCATTTGAATATACAGTTTAGCATATTAAAAATAAAAAGAATCCACGACTCTGTTGAAAATAGCCAAGAAATGAGAAATTTATACAAAGTATAGGTAAATGTACATGTCCCGTTTTGGTCTCTTTATTATTCCTCATGGTAAGGGCCATAATCTCAAAAACCAATGCCCCTTATTCATACAAAAATAAAGAGACAAGGGAATGATTGCCAAAGAGACAACTGTACACCTAAGTTAAAATTAGGTGGATGTTAGCAATTATAGGCCAAAAACAAAACACTTTTGTGTAAGAAATCCTGTTTCTTATTGCGTGCTTGCCAAAATTTGAACAATTTTATATCTGAAAAATATTTTCGGTCAAAAGTAAAAGGAACTTCTCTTTACCTTTTGCAAGTTTCATTTTAATCTTTCTACGACTTTATATTCTGTGCTGTAAATAGATATGTATCAACGTCATGGCGGGAAGGTTTACGTTAAATTCAATGCCTCATGCAGACGAATGTCACTATATCAGCTGCACATTAAAGAATCACTGAAATATCTCCTTGTGGTGTGAAAGATCATGAGCCTGTTGCAAGGCAAGATTCCTACATAATTCATTAAAGCCTCTTTCAAAAGAGCCAGTTTATATTTGTGCTTACAATTCTTAAAGACTTGGCATATTTTGTTTTTGTCCTGAATATGCATGAAATACTCCAATTACATGTGTATTCAACAGGAATGATTCTTTTGCAATTGTGTTTTCGGAATAAAGTATTTATGACAAGCAGGATTTCTGTTAAAAAAAAACAATTTATTTTAATAGTCTTCTAGATGCATGATTTGTAATGGTCTCGCCTTGGCAGGGTAAAAAAAGTGAGACATAGTTATGCTGTTCTGGGCGTCGGCGTCAATTTCTCATTTTACATTTAAGGTAGATCATAAGTAAATCTTTTTTGAGACAGAATTTTCTTATACTTAGCCAGAATGAAGATTTTAATATGCTCTTTTCAAAAATATAATAAAAAGTAGGGGTCACCGTGCTATTTTTCAAGCTATGAGTCGTTGAAAATTGCCTAAATTTGGTTAGATTGTTAATGGAAAAACACAATTGTGTGCATAAAAAATAATCTATGAGATAGAATTTTGAAATAAATTGTGAAAAGATAGGTTTTGTAATATGTTTTCAGAAAATAAAAAGAAAAAATGGTGTCACCGAACTTGTTTTCTTGATACAAGTAAAAAGAAAAAAATTCCCTATCTGTCCAGTATAAATTTTTTACTAAAAGAGTTATCTTCCCTTAAATGGCTCATTTGAAAAAAATGATCCAAACAGCAAAAAAAATTGATATTTGTTTAATTATTTTGAATTATACAATAAATTGCCAAGTTTTCTTTATATTATTAAACAGTCTAACCATCAAATTGCAAATCTGTCTCCAAATTTGCAGATTTAGGCAAATAACTAGACCGATTTTTTACTGTGATTGTTCAATCCAAGATGGTGGTATACCATGAATCTACCTTAATATTTCGGGGCCTTTTATAGCTGACTATGTGGTATGGAGTTTGTTCATTGTTGAAGAACGTATGGTGACATATAGCTGTTAACTTATGTGTCATTTGGTCTCTTGTGGAAAGTTGTATACCTCATCTTCTTTTTATATTTACTTAATGTATATACTAGTATATTATGGAAAATATTCATTGGCTTCCTTTCATCCAACTAAAAGTCAATTATAGCTATAAGTTTAAAACAAAAAGGTGTCAGGACATCTGTTTTAATTGGGGTAATATACAAGAGCAATAGCGAAATTAATATTAGTTGGATCTGCTACTACTATCTACATACCCGGTATTTGGTATCAAAAAACGTGTTAAATTTAAAATAAATGTTATACGTTGGTCAAAATCAACAACGGCAAAGTAAAATATCATAGTTTTTTAGAACCTAGAAGTATAGATTTGTTTCAAATCTTAACCTTAATTAGAACAAAACAGATATTGGGTACAGAGTTGAAGCACTTATTTTATACCTCACAGTAACGCGAACCTGATAGAACGCATGGCAACGGGTAATTACATTGAAACTATGGATTCATAATAATATGTACAACTCTAAATCTATCACTGGTACCTGTATAGTCTGTATATTAAATGCGTGCAATTGTACGGAACAACTACCACTATATATTGATAAAGTATTGTTTTCTTAATTTCTGGACTTATAATCGCAATGTGCGATTTAAAGAATAGCGTACTTGGAAGCCGGACACTGCTTTCAATGTCAATAAAAATAACACGGATCTATAGATTGACATATAAAAAAGAAGATGTGGTATGATTGCCAATGAGACAGCTATCCACAAAAGACCAAAATGACACAAACATTAACAACTATAGGTCACCGTACGGTCTTCAACAATGAGCAAAGCCCATACAGCATAGTCAGCTATAAAAGGCCCCGCTAAGACAATGTAAAACAATTCAAACGAGAAAACTAACGGCCTTATTTATGTAAAAAAATGAACGAAAAACAAATATGTAACACATAAACAAACGACAACCACTGAATTACAGGCTCCTGACTTCGGACAGGCACATACATAAATAATGTGGCGGGGTTAAACATGTTAGCGGGATCTCAACCCTCCCCCTAACCTGGGACAGTGGTATAACAGTACAACATAAGAACGAACTATAAAAATCAGTTGAAAAACTTTAAGGATTAACTCATCAGATAGACAAAAAATACAAGTGGATGTATATCTTATATGTATTTTGAGTTGTTGATTTCATAATTAGCAGATAAAACACCACAACTTGGCACAAGTGGGTGTTTACTGTGTCCGATATACGATTGAAGTAAAGTGAAGGTTTTTTACGGAGGTGGGGGGAGGGGGTGAAAATTTACACCAAGATCAAATTGTCATGGGGTTCACATTACCATTTATGAAATATATTTAGGTGGAAAAGTTATAAACAATGAATTATCTGAAACTTAAAAAATCTCAATTAAAAAAAAACCATTGTAAATCAATATCAATGCCGTGTTTATCCAAATTGAATGACTAAAACTTCACCAGCCTAAAAGTACCAACTACATTTATCCAGCGGATAGGACATTTTATCCACATGATACATTCTGAGCTATAGAAATAATCCTTTAAAAAAACTCAATCCTGAACTCCAAAAGAGTTAAAGATAAATGATTAAACTGAAAAAACAGTTATAATACTTGTATACATTGAGAATAGGAAATAGTCTGTTAAGTTGATGGGATTAATTTCTCCCCGAAATTCTCGCGGTTTTTTAACAATAGGATTTAGAATATTGAAAATAAGTTGTTGTGCTGCTTTTTTGAAAATTTTAACCCTTGGTTAAATATTTAACCCTACCCCTAAATGTGGGTTAAATATATCTGCTTTAACCAAGGATTTAACAGAGGGTTTAATTTAACCACAGGATGAACAACAGAAAATAACCAAGGGTTAAAATTTAACCAAATGTTATGATATTTAACCCTTGGTTAAAATTTAACCGAGAGATGAACAACTGGGTCCAGATTTCAAAATAATGTGGAGGGTTAAACATGAAAGCGGGATCCCAACCCTCCCCCTAACCTGGACAGTGGTATAACAGTACAACATAAGAACTAACTATAAAAAAACAAATGAAAAAGGCTTAACTCATCAGATGACAAAAACATATGAGTGGACGTGGCAGGGTACTTATACATCCCGACAACAAAAAGACATCAGGAACAGTTTTGAAAGTCCTAGGCCTCGCAGTTATCTGACAGCTTTTTTAAAGCCACTAGCAAACTAATAAAAAAATCATGCATCTAAAACAAGCCGACCAAATAGCAAAAAATAGCTGAAGGCCACCATTGGGTCTTCATCACAGCGATAAAATCCCGCATCCAGAGTTAGTCGTGATGAAAAATATAATCAACAGTATGTTGCGATAATAGTTCCCATGAATTATATTTCAACATAAACAACTGTTGTAAACATACAAAAATCACCTGAAATCCAAAGATAATAGTTAGCTTATTAATAAATGTTTTTAATTCTTTTTTCGATTATATAGAATATCAATAAATATTTTGAAAATAAAACTTTTACTCCACCTTTGTGTAGTTAAAGACACACAAATATTTGTTTTGTCATGCATCCTATTTCACTTTGATAGTGCTCATGTCGGGAGCCTAGCTATAATCCGTTACCCCTAAATTCCGACAGTACAGTAGTCCGATAATCCGACAGTGAGTCCGTTAATCCGACAGTCCGATGGTCCGAAACGAAGCTCTTCTGCTGAAGGGGAGGGGAGGCTCGATCTTCTGCTTCATAGAATATGGATATCGTACTATATGTATAAACTTATTAATATACTATTGAAACGCAAGCAGTTTGTAAAATTTAAAAAATGGAATCAAGGGTAGTTCAATTGGATAAAAAATTATATCCTATACCATGTATACTGTTTGAACAAATTGATAATGTCATCATGGACGTACCTGAGCGGTGTTCGCCCAGAAGATATAAAAGCAACTACATCAGATTGAATGGCATACAAGTTATATAAAAAAGAAGATGTGGTATGATTGCCAATGAGACAGCTATCCACAAAAGACCAAAATGACACAAACATTAACAACTATAGGTCACCGTACGGTCTTCAACAATGAGCAAAGCCCATACCGCATGGTCAGCTATAAAAGGCCCCGCTAAGACAATGTAAAACAATTCAAACGAGAAAAACTAACGGCCTTATTTATGTAAAAAAATGAACGAAAACAAATATGTAACACATAAACAAACGACAACCACTGAATCACAGGCTCCTGACTTGGGACAGGCACATACATAAATAATGTGGCGGGGTTAAACATGTTAGCGGGATCCCAACCCTCCCCCTAACCTGGGACAGTGTATAACAGTACAACATAAGAACGAACTATAAAAATCAGTTGAAAAAGGCTTAACTCATCAGATAGACAAAAAATACAAGTGGACGTGGCCGGGTACTTATACATCCCGACACAAAAAGACACAATGAACAGATCTGAGAGTACTCGCAGTTATCTGACAGCTAGTTCAAAGCCACTAACAACTAATAAAAAAATCATGCCTCTAAGACTAACACATCCAACATACAATGGATTTAGTGTAAAGACGTCATAAACAGCCAGAGAAAAACATGACCTTGTGCAATGCCAAGTTACAGGTATCGACAGATTGTAGATCCATGAAAATGTATATGTAAATAACATACTAGTAATATTTAGTTAGCTTTTAATCTACTGATAACAAAATCAATATTTATACCAATGAAAACAATATTCAATGATCTTATTACAGTGTTGAATAGGTAACCTTTTAGAATAAGTTTATTTAAAGGAGCAACAAGTTTACATGGAACATTTCTAAATTTCCGGGCACGGTTAACAACATTTCCGTAAAAATGAGGATGTGCTATCCCGTTTGAAATAAGTTTTCTACAGGTACAACCAAACCTCAAAACCAAATCTATATATCTATAGAAAAATTTAGTAAAGGTTTTAAGAAATTTATGGTAACGATATCCCTGATTTTATAATTTACCAGTAATACATAGGTTGCGTTCGTTAAAATCAAAAACGTCACAACAGACACGGGCATAGCGAACAAGTTGTGAAATATAAACACCGTAAGATGGTGCCAAAGGAACATCACCATCTAAAAATGGAAAATTAACAATAGGGAACGAAAAATCGTCTCTTTTGTCGTAAATTTTAGTGTGTAGTTTCCCGTTTAAAACCGAAATATCTAAATCCAGGAAAGAACAGTTATTACCGAATACATTTGATTTATTTAAAGTATGTTCCTTGGGGTAAATGTCAGCGGTATATTGAGAAAATTCTTGATTATTTAACGAAAAAATATCATCAAGATAACGGTAAGTGTTGTTGAATTTATCAATTAAATGCAATTTCGACGGGTCTTTACTGAGTTTAGTCATAAACTGTGATTCGTAACAGTACAAAAACAAGTCTGCTATTAAAGAGACACAATTAGTTCCCATGGGGATACCTACAACCTGTCGATAAACTTTGTTGCCGAAACGTACGTAAATATTATCAAGGAGAAAATTAACAGCTTCAATCATCTCATCACACCTCCAGTAAGTATATCTAGCATATTTACCGTTCTCATTAGAGAAGAAGGCTTTAAATGAGTTGCAGCAAATATATCTACATTCAGCTTTACCAAATGACCATTAATTAAATAGGAAAACTTTTGTTTAATAAGATAGTGTGGAAGTGTAGTGTAAAGAGTAGAAAAATCAAAACTATTAACAGAATCAAAAGGACCACCAAAAGCCCGTAATTTATCTAAAACATCCAAAGAATTTTTTACACTCCAAAAATGGTTTATACCACTATGTTCATATATTTTATTACAATAGTTTATGATAAGCTCTTTAATAGAAGTTAATGAACTAGTTAAGAGCACTGACAGATTAGTTGTAGAACACTTACTAGAGGCCGAGATGAAACGATATTTAAATGGTTTTTTGTGTAGTTTAGGTAGCCAATACATAGTAGGGACCTTCAAATGTTCAGAAGAAGCCTTAAGCTTTGATGTGGTTGTGATATGCTTGTTTACTATATGACTCTCTGTGAAACGGATGGACTTGAATGTAGATGAATTTAAAAGTTCATTCTTAAGAACGTCCGTGTAGTATTTTCGTCATACCACAACCACATTGTTGGCTGCTTTGTCGGCCGGTACAAACACAAACCGCTTTGAAAGTATTTGAAGTTTATTTCTTATTCTGGAAATAGGTGTATAATGTACTCTTTTATTTACTTCTAAATTATTTTCAAAATGTGATATTCTCTTATCTACCACAGTCATACATTTATTTAAATAAGAATCAAGAGATTTTTTATCAGATTTTTCCCGTTTACACCATTTTTTTACAAAATGACGACACTCTGTCCAATCTATTTTAGATGGAGGACGATATTTTGGTCCTTTTTTCAAAAAGTTTTTAACCTCTCTGTCCTGGACGATATTGAGGTCCCCTGTATTAACATAAACTGTTTTTTTGTCTCTTCTCGGTGTTAGGGCCGTTCGCCCCCTAGGTCCGTTCGCACCCATTGTTTATTCAAATTCCAATAGAATTGATCAATGAGTAAAACAATGAAGATTGTCAATGAAAAACATCAATCCCAGCCTTCTTTAAGTGGTTTCAATCCTTGTGATTAAATTTCATAGATTTCTATTCACTTACACTAAACTTTTTGTCCAGAAACCAAGTTTCTTCGGAGAACGCTGACGACGACAACGTGACAACCAAATTGCGGTCGTATAAAAACCAAGACCAAACAAAAAAAAAAAAAAAACTGAACACTAAGCAATGTGCAATGAGGTCAAGGTTAAAAAAACCTGCAGAGACTGACATATAAAAAAGAAGATGTGGTATGATTGCCAATGAGACAACTATCCACAAAAGACCTAAATGACATGTCCATTTTAAATAATTCCATACACTTTATGAAATAGACATATTGCATAACGTTATAGGAAAAAGACAAAAACTCAAAAAATGAACCATAGAAATTATGTTAAGGTCAGATGACAACTGCCACTTGTACATCCACACCTTACAATCCTCATCAACTTTACTAGACCTATTGCTTATAGTATCTGAGATATGGACTTGTTAATTAACGTTTTTTGATTGAATTAATCCTTCCAATTGATATTTTATCGTGTTTTTGTGTTTATGTTGTGATGTTATACTATTGTTTCAGAAAAGGGGAGAAGGTTTGGTACCATTCAAACGTGTAATTCCGCTGCAAATATTTGCACCTGTCCTAAGTCAGGAACCTGATGTACAGTAGTTGTGGTTTGTTTATGTAATTTATACGTGTTTCTCGTTTTTTTTATAAAGATTACACCGTTTCCCGTTTGAATGGTTTTACACTAGTTATTTTGGGGCCCTTTATAGCTTGTTCGGTGTGAACCAATGCTCCGTGTTGAAGGACGTACATTGACCTATAATGGTTTACTTTACATTTATAAATTGTCATTTGGATGGAGAGTTGTCTCATTGGAACTCACACCACATCTTCCTATATCTAATGACTATTGACCACCTGAAAACTTAATCTTGCTCACTGGTCTATCAAATGAGATCAAGGTCACGTGAAAACTGTCAGACGGGAATGATGACCTTGTTAAGAACACGCATACCAAATAAAGTTGTCCTATTACTCATAATAAGAGAGAAATTAACATTACAATAAATCTTGATTCACTGAATCATGAAAAATCAGTTCAAAATGCAATGGTCATGTGACAGATGGAAACTTCGTTACATAAAATATCTATATACAAAGTATGACAAGATTTAAGAGTAGGCAACCAACTGAAAACGTACCCATTATGGTGTTAATGATGATTTTCAAATAACTTGCTCTGGATTGAATGTTGTTATACAAGGAAGGCAATAAAAAAAGTTTTACATTTGCAATTAGGTTAGTAAGATCCGTTATGAATTATTTGTGGCTAGGTACCATAAACACAAGGACAGCTCGGTGTTACCGCTCACTCTATTTCACTGACATTTTCTTTGACCTATGATATTACGGACCTCAAAATACTTTTTTTTTTCTATATCCTCGCGCAACATCTGTGTTAGTGTCATCTAAAAAAAGGGGGGAAATTGAAGTTATGCTGATGAAACAAAATGCTTATCTAAAAAAAACCAATCTAAATATACATATTAAGTTCCAAGAAAATTATAGCTTTAACGGTGTCTCAAAAATTGCTGCGGAAAACAAATCCATGGATGGCTAGATAGGGAGATGTATAGATATGGGGCAATTGAAAACTATCAGACTTTAACAAAAAGAGGGTTACAAAACAACTATTAGATTAAAAATCATCTGAAGAACTACATAAAATTTTGTTTGAATACGATCGGATATGATGTGAATCCATACCATCGAAGGACATTGTATCATTAAAACTGGCACAAACTAAAAAATACCAAGGTTTTATTATCTTCTCTTGAAGTACTATGCTGACAGAAACATAAAACAAAGTAAAGTTGTAATGTTAAACAATTATATGTCCATCTAACTTTTGCCGGACATCACACTATATGCTTCTGTGGCCTAGAATGTGACAACACAATGACAAACAGCTTCCCAGTAGTCTATCAAATTTCTTGTTTCATTCATATACTCTTGTTTTAATCTTTGCAGCCTATTTTCCATTTACCCTCCACTTTCTCCTTCTTTTTTGGAGGGTTATCTCCCCTATTTGCAGCGTCAATAGAAGTCTCCGCTGATCCCTGTTGATCTTTCATGCAACGTATAAACGTCCATAATGATGGGTGGCGTACAGCAACACTTGTATTCCATTGGCGATGAAAGCCTAAGAAAGATAAGTAACATCATATTTTAGATCAGATATTATTTCTCGAAATTTAGACTTCTTAAATTAATATCTCTTTTTAGATATATCAATAACAATTTGTAAAACTAAAAATCACTAGTAAAGTAAAGATTGTGATAAAAGCTTAGTTATTTCAATTTAATTAATTACCCATATGATAAAATAACATGCATGGTTAGCTCGTACCGGACCGTACGCGTATACTCATACGGTCCGACGTACGGTCCAAATACGCATATGGTCTGGAACATAACCAATACGACATCTAATAGACCTTTTCAACAACTCTCGATACCGACTAGTGACACCTACAGTTTTCAGGTAAAATGGAGGGGTCGTCTCATAGACAAAAACGTCTGATTATCATTACGATATATAAATTCGGTTTGGTGGTTATATATAGCTACAGAAGATATAAAAAATATAAAATGTAAATACAAATATTTCTCTATCATACAATATTCTTATTACATGTATTTACACGACATCTCACGTTTAATTGATTAAAAAATAACTGCAATCATTCCGCATCCTGATCAGCTTTCTCTTCAAATTGATGATTATGCCGCATTCCAAAAAAAAACAAATGTATATCTGTAAAAGTTTTTATGAAAATTTCTGAGAATTTCTGAAACATTATTACTGGACTGTCTGTCCGTCTGTTATCACACTTGTAAACACGGTCGAGACTTTTTTTAAACGATCTAAACCTTACCCGATGTACATATTCAATTTTGGGAGGGGTAAAAACATATTGATTTCAAAGTTCCAAGAAAAAGATCGAGATACCTTGTTAAAATTGGTATATTTCCTTTTTGAATAAGGGGGGATGTATCAACATTTAAGCAGTACATACCTGTGTATGGAATTTATAATTCAACATACTAGTTACTATAGAGCTTTGTCATTGTAAATTCTTTTTGGATAGTGCTAAGCAGGGGTTGGGAGTCCAATGACTTATTGTTTCCCCTCATTTAATTATATGGTCGTCCTCACGAACTGATTCTCCAATATAATTGCACGTGTTCCGATAAAACAACAGACGTTGTCCTTTTCATCGTAGATCTATTCCACTGTTCTCGAAAATGACCTCTGAGTTTCTTGCAAGAAGCGGGAATTGCTTAGCAATAGAGTTTAATGGGGTCCGTGTTAATCAAGTATCGTTGGTTTTATATGTTACACTGTCATTGCTGTATTTTAGTTTGTTGTCAACGGGTCAGACATTATTTCGCTGTTTCTTTTTTCCTTGACAAATCTTTGCCGGTTTTATAATCTTTTAATTTTTTTTTGTACTTATGATTCTTTTTAAATTTCTTCTATGACCATGCAGAAGAGTTTTTTTTATGTAATTAGATTAGTAAACCCCGTCGCATGTTTTGTGAGCCAGAACCAAGTCCTGAAAATGTTGATACTGTGTACGGCCTTCACACGTTGGATATTATGCTTCGACTCCATATTTGATTCCTTTTAAGTCGATCAGAGATCGCTTTTTTGGGTTTTTTTTTTTATCTGTTTTTTTCTTCTGTTTTTTTTTTTTACCGTACAGAAAATGAGTTGATCACTGTTTTTTCCTTCTAAATTTAAAAATCCATGCCATTTTAATTTGTTGGAAAGTTATATCATTGTCAATCAAATAAATTTCAAGCATTAAATCTCTTAGTGATCATGTATAGTATTATTTTCAGTTTTTATTATTGAGACGACCCCTCACATCTTACCTGTCGTAGTCGTGCTCAGCTGTATGTGTAGCATGTGTTGAAAAGGTCTATTAACACACTGATCTTTTCTGCATATAAAATTATTAAAAGGTTTGACTAAATTAGGTTTAATTTCATGTAAATTATTATCATCTTTTTTACTCCATTCATTTTTCAATATATTAAAAACATATTCTCTAATATTAGATTTAAAATCAGTATATGGTATATCACAGTCAGATAAAGGGTCAACCAGGGCACTCTTTGCCTCAAGGTCTACCGCTGTGTTTCCAAGGATTCCAACATGACTCGGAACCCATAGAAATATTATTTCTTTTAGAAGAATTTTTAAATTCCTCATTACATATAAAATTGTGATAATTGTTGGGTTTTTAATTTTAGTATTTTGTATAGCGTGTAAGCATTAAAGTGAATCAGAACATATAATAAATTTGGATTTATCTGAAGAAGCAATAAATTTCAAAGCCAAAAATAATTGCTTCTGTTTCAGCAGTAAAGATGAATGCATCAGATGGAAAACGGAGAGTTGCAGCTCTATCCCTAGAGACAGCAGCAGATGCAACTCTGTCACCATCTTTTGATCCATCAGTATAGACAGTTCAAAAATCTAGATAATCGGCTCTAATTTCAGCATAGTGTTGCTGAATTAAAAGAGGATTTGTTTTATTTTTATTGTGTTCACGGAGATCAAATATCATTTTTGGTTTGGGAAGTTCCCATGGAGGACCTTTACAAGTTTTAACTTGAGCAGCAGATTTTAAATCAAAAGAAGCTAAATGTGGTTTTAAACGTATACCTAACGGAGGAATTTTATTTTCATGTTTGCAAAAGTATCTTCATAAATCGGATTAAAAACACAGCTGTAGGCAGGATTATCTGAATAGGCTTTGAGTTTGACAGCATATTGAAGTCCAAGCTTCAAACGTCTCTTAGAGAATGAGTGCTCATCAGCCTCTACATACAGACTCTCAACTGGTGAGGTTTTGAATGCGCCAAGACAGAGACGCAAATTCTGGTGATGCACAGCATCGAGAATCTGTATGTACAATGTAGGACTTCCTTGCAGAGCCATACACTATAGAGCCATAATCTAGTTTAGATCTAACTAGAGATCTATATAAATTAAGTAAAATGTTGCGATCAGCACCCCAGTCAGTACTGCCGACAACTTTTAAAATATCTAATGCTTTTAAACATCTCGATTTTAACATTTTGATATGTGGTAGAAAGGTTAACTTTTTATCGAAAATTAACCCAAGAAATGTGGTTTCATCAACCATTTTAATTGGGTTGCCGTAAAAAGTGAGTTCTGGATCAAGATGCAATTTCCTTTTGTTACAAAAATGCATCCCGACCGTTTTTGACGTGGAATATCTAAAACCATTTTCCGAGGCCCATTTTTCAATTCCTCCAAGACATAATTGTAATTGTCTTTCTATGTTATTCATATTTTTGGCTCTGTAACATATTAAAAAATCATCAACGTACAATGAACCTTCAATATTACTTTTTAAAACTTCAACAAGGCTGTTGATTTTAAGACTAAATAATGTAACAGATAAAATACTGCCCTGAGGGACACCAATCTCTTGATCATACAGATCAGACATGGTCGAATTCACTCTAACATTAAATTGTCTGTTAGAGAGAAAATTAGAAATAAAATTTGGCATATTGCCTTTCAACCCCATATCAAATAGATCTTTTAAAATACCATATCTCCATGCAGTATCATAGGCCTTCTCAAGGTCGAAAAAGACCGACACCACATGTTCATTTTTCGCAAAACCATTACGGACAAATGATTCGAATCGAACAAGATGATCAAGAGTACTGCGGCCCTGTCGGAATCCACACTGGATATTGGCTAATAGCCCAGTTGATTCCAAGAACCAAACAAGGCGATCATTGACCATCCGTTCGAGTGTTTTACAGACACAACTGGTAAGAGCAATTGGTCGATAATTAATAGGATCCGTATGATCTTTACTTGGTTTTGGAATAGGCACGACAGTTGCAAGCTTCCAGATTGATGGTAAATCACCAGATTCCCAGATGTTATTCATGAGCTGCAAGAGAGCTTCCAGCGAGAAATCTGACAAGTGTTTTAAGAGTTGGTAGTGAATATTATCAGGCCCACAAGCTGTATCATGGGCTTTTGACAGAGATGTTTTAAGTTCTTCAAGAGAAAATAGTTTATTATAATTTTCACCATTATTTTATTTAGAGTTTAATTTAATTTTTTCTTTTTGTTTTTTAACTTTTTTAAAATCTTCCCTGTAGTTGTTGCAAGAAGAAGATTTCGCAAAAGTTTCACCAAGCTTGTTGGCAATATCCTTTTCAGATGTTAATAAATCATTGCCGTCTTTCAAATGTTTAACGGTGGCTTTGGAATTTTTGCCTTTTATTTGTTGTACCATATTCCAAACTTTTGTCATCGGAGTGCGAGAGGTTATCCCCGAGACAAATTTTTTCCAGGATGTTCGTCGGGCTTGCCTACAAGTCCGCCGTGCCTTAGCGCGAAAAATACGGAAATTACTCAAGTTTTCCGTCGTTGGTTGTTGATTGAACCGTCTTTTAGATTTTTTACGGTCACCTATGGCTTGATCTCAAGCGTCATCAAACCATGGTTTGCTGGGATGTTTCGGATTTGTCGAGATCTTAGGAATAGTTCTGTCAGCAATTGACGTTAAAACTGTATTAAAAGTTAAAATTGGATATTGTACAGTCTCAAACCTCTTTGATTGAAGTTCCGCTTGACAGAGATTCTCAAACAAGGACCAGTCCGCCTTGTCAAGTTTCCAACGTGGTACTCTATGTTGGGCAGAAGTAAAAAGATGTTCAAGTTCTTTTGGAAAGTGATCACTTCCACATAGATCATCATGAAACTGCCATGAATAATTCAGAAGAAGAGAGGGATCGCAAATAGTGATATCAATAGAAGAATAAGACCCGTTTCAAGGATGAAGATAAGTATAAGATCCATCATTAAAAATGCATGATCCTTCTTGAGAGACAAAGTCCTCGATGATCTTACCTTTGGCATTATGATTCTTGCTACCCCATAATGGATTGTGGGCATTGAAGTCGCCCATAAGTATAAATGGTGCGGGTAATTGATCAGTGAGGTTTTTGAGTTTTGCTTTATCTATAATTGAATTGGGTGTAATATATATCGAACATAATGTAATTGTGTTGTCTAATGATAAACGAATTGCAACTGTCTGCAGGTCCGTGGTGAGTTGGACTGTGCTATGAATGACGTTGTCCTTCACAAAAATGGATGATCCGTCTGCAGCACGTTCATCTACCTTAGAAAAGTGCTATACATGTTGTATCCTTTTTAAGATACATTGTCACTTTCTTTTAGATGAGTTTCTTGAAGACAAAATGCAATAGGTAAAAATGACTGAACTAGAAGTGTTAACTCGAGAAGATTTATTTTAAGACCTCGGCAATTCCATTGGATGATATTAGTCATTATTTGATAATAGAAGGGCGAATGCTGTCGAGTTTGCCAGCATTCGTATTTCGCTCACCCGGAGATTGTAATCTTTCGGGTGGCGGAACACTTTCGATTTCCATTTCAGTTTCGTCGATAAGTGTTGAAAATCTGTTGTGTGAGGAGAGTCGTCGATCTCCAGGACCACACGCAGCTGGTTTTACTCCGCCTCGACCCTTACCCCGCGACCCCGAATCAGAAGACCTCTGAGAATTTGCTAAAAAGAAACTTTGACAAGCTCAGAGGCAGCCAATAATAGATATAAACTGTATTATGAAATAATGGACTCATATACTTCAAATCAGAAGCTCTTTTACAAACTAACTTATTAATATACAAAAAACCGGGCAAGTTAAGAAACTGCCTAAATTAGTTATTGATGGCATAAATCTTGAGTCCTCAGAAGAAATAAGGGATGGCTGGGCCTCGTATTTCGAAAAATTAAGTACTTTATCTACAAGTTCATCATTTTGTGATCATCAGCATCAAATTGTGAAGCGTAATATACAAAATATTTTGACACTACAAAATTCAGGGAATAAGGGAATGCAATATGCAACTTCAGATGAATTTACAGCAGCTATAGGCAAAAGGAAAAATGGAAAGTCACCTGACGAATTTAATCTAATGAGTGAAAATTTGAAATGTGGTGGACAAATAGTACCTATAATATTAAAAGCTCTTTTTGATCGTGTTTTACAAGAAAGAGATACACCTGAAATTTTTCAGTCTGGAATTATTACACCAATACACAAGAGTCATGGTAAACACTTCAAAATAAATTGCAACGTGGTTTTAGTAAACGGGTATCTCCAACAAATGCAACTTTATTACTTACTGAGGCGCAAGCTGACGCAAAGGATCGTAAAAAGAAAGTAGCCTTTATTGATGCCTCTAAAGCATTTGATGTTGTGTGGCATGACTCTTTAATGTTAAAACTTTTTCAGTCTGAAATTAAGGGTGAGGATTGGTTTGTAGTATATAAATGGTATCAGCAAATGAGATCAAAGGTTAAGTGGGATTGACATTTCTCAAGAGCTTTTAATGAGCAACAGGGAGTTAGACAAGGTGGTATTTTGTCTCCTACTCTGTATAAACTTTAAATTGATCCATTATTAGATTGGTATCAAAACAAGCATTTGGGGTTCCGTATTGGAACGATACATATTGCCTCACCAGCATGCGCAGATGATATTGTATTATTAGCGGAAGATGCTATTTCGTTACACACAATGTTAAATTTACAAGAAACTTTTGTAAATAAAGATAGATATTTTATTAGTGAAGCTAAAAGTAAAATTATGACTTTCAAGAGTAGAAGAAATGAAAAATGTGTGTATGAATTATGTACATGAAAAACCTGTAGAACATGTTGTTTCATATACTCATGTAGGAATTAATCGAAATTCAGTAGAAACATGTTTGGTATCAGAAAGAATTAAATTAGCTAGACGAACCTGCTATTCGCTAATGGGTGCAGGTATGCACGGATATAATGGAGTCAAACCAAATATAGTCATTAAATTATGGAATACATATGTTCGCCCACGATTAATTTTTGGACTAGACTGTGTAACACTTAGCAGAAAGGAATTGGATGAATTGAATTTTTTTTTAGAAATCACAACTTAAAATTCTGCAAAACTTGCCAGAACGAACCGCTCATGCAGCAATATATATTCTGTCTGGCTAGATGCCAATAGAAGCGTTTTTACATAGACAAATTTTAGTGAACTTTGGCAACATTGTGCGAAACAACGATATAGAGAAGGAATCTTGTATTAGACAACTTGTGATGAAGGATAACACCTCTCATAGCTGGTTTATATATGTGAACGATATACTCTCATTGTATGAATTTGAATCTATTTTTGACATCTTAAATTCGATTCCAAATAGAGAAAGCAGGAAAATCTATGTGAAATAGAGAATAGAAACATTCTGGAGACAGAAGATAACGAATATGGCAGAAGGAAAGTCTACTCTTCGCTTTTTGCACCTATGTCAATGAATTGTGGAACTGTTCATAACTTTTGGGCCAACACAGGACTTGACTCTATTTCTATAATGAAAGCTAATCTAAAAGCTAGATTACTTACAGGAGTGTATACACTGCAATCAAATCGTAGTAGATTTAACAAGTATGAAGTAAGTGCGATATGTCCGTTGTGTATGGATGAGATCGAAGATACTGAACATTTCTTGCTACAATTCGCTAGTACAGATACTGTGAGGAATCAATTTATTCCAAAGCTAAGAACTCTGCTTTATGACTTTAATCATGAAATAGGAAATTTAGTCTTCTCAAACAATTCAGTGCTATTGAGAGTGATTTTGGATGTTTCTAGTCCACAAGTTCCAATATTAATTCAGACTTTCTTATTTATGGAGAAAATTGAGGCCGTAACAAGAGGAATGGTATATGCCTTACACCATAAAAGATGTTCTATACTGGATTTAGTTGGCAGCTAGGATGGCAATGTCATTTAAAATCATTTTTAAATAGTTTACAATAAAATAAAGCAATTTATTAAGTTACTATTAATCAAAAGTGTAAGGTTTAATATGTCAATTAATGTTAAGTATAAGCCTTGTGCTCTTTTTGGCAATACTTATATTTCAGTTTGTAAGGAAATTTAAGGGTTGATATAAATGGCTAAGTTGTTCTCAGATAATAAAATATATGTCCCAAATAAGTGATAAAGTAACTATTGTGTATTGTAAAGCTACTGATTTTCTCCCTAACTTAACTTGTGTGTTTTTTTAGTGAAGTAGGAGATATACGGCTACTGGTGCAGTGTAAGGAGACCTAAGCGAAGTACCAATAAGGATGTGCATATTGGTTTAATATAGACTGATCAATAGAAAGTTGAGTTATATGCTGAGTTACAAACTGTCACAGTAACATTGATAATTTGATGGTACATGAAGTGATTTTAGATTTTAGTATATGCCCCAGTGCATGAACTTTTAAAGTAATATACATTGATTAGTGTATAATTGACATAACATGTGTGCCTTAAATGGAGTACAAATGTATATAATATGGTGATGGAACAGTTACCTGAACGTGTACAAAAGTGATTTGACATTAAGTTATTTTAATACACTCAAGTTTTATGTTTAAATTGAGCACCCAGCTGGGATCGCAGCCTTGGCTCATTTTGGATAAGACCAACTGCCGTTGCGTGGTAAATTGGTGGTGGGTACGCCAGGCTGTGTTGATATCCTTTACACCAGTATCTTGAACAATATATTTTAGGCGAAATAATACTGGTTTATGCACCGATCATATTCACTGTACAATATTCCTGCACAGGCACACAGTTGCTTACAGTATCAATCAGTTGCTTTTCCGTGCTACACTACAAAAGTAGTGGTACTCCAGATAGTGGAGGAAAGAATAAAGAAGAAGAAGATGGCGCTCGGGTTCTTCTTCGGTGTATAAGCCTCTTGTAAGTAGGAGTACCGCCATATGGAATATATACCAAAGGACTTTAAATCTATAACAGCGCATACATTTAATAGATAACAAATAGATAAATACATTGTTTGTTGTATATGGCATGTATAACAGGGACTCGGTTTTATATTGAGGTAACCTCGTATAAACATGTTTGTTTAATGTACTGGTCACTCGTGAAACCTGCAGTGAGACCCTATGTCACTTCCTTTATGAAGGTATATAGATGTGTCGCTGGAACGGGCTTCCTTATCAACTTCGCAAATATATTACTGTCACTTGGCAAGAAATTTCTAATTAATATTTACCCGGGTCAAAACAAGACTAAAAACATGAAATATAAGACGGTGCTGGAAAAATACTAATATTGTCCTGGGCCCGCGAATTTTAGACTCAATGTATAATGGCAGAAATGGTTTGACAACCATCATTCATTAATCCCAAAATCTCAACATTAAAATTTCAGAAAAGAATATAATTATCTAATGATATGTTTTTATACATGAAACAAATGGACGAACAGTCTTTATTTATTTGGCTCCTGAGTAATGAACATAAATCAGGAATCTGATGTACAGTAGTTGTCGTTTGTTTATATAGTTTATACGTGTTTCTCGTTTCTTGTTTTTCATTTAGATTAGACTGTTGGTTTTTCCCGTTTGAATGGCCCTTTGCAGCCTGTTGCTCGGTGTGAGCCAAGGCTCCGTGTTGAAGGCCGTATCTTGACCTATAATGGGTTACTTTTATAAATTGTTATTTGGATGGAGAATTGTCTCATTGGCGCTCATACCACATCTTCCTATATCTATACAAATGTTTAATGATGTCATATAAGTACTTTGCAAAACAAACTGAATGAAAAAATATTTTAAATGAGTCACTTAGTTAATTAATGTAGAATATATATCAAAACTGTGTTGAATATGCACTATTTTGTAATAAAATCTAAAGGAACCAAAAAACTAATCGAGGCCCTAAAATTTGAGATATTGTCAACCGGAATGTGAGAAAACCGCATATATTTAAATGTTCAGGTCAATAATGGGATATCATATCGTCAATAGTAAGGGACCAGTTCACATCTACAAACACCAATAAGCTTGAAAGAATATACCGACAACCGGCGAGATTTATAACAGGAGAGTACACATCCAGAGAAGTTGGTTGCGTCTCAAGCACGCTCACCAAACTGAAACTACAAGACATACAAACAAAACGCTCAAGTCAGAAGCTAATATTTCTGTACGAGGTGGTCGCAGTGATTTAGAACCAGATAATTTAACAAAAAAAGCTCGTCCAAAAAGAACACTTAATTGCTACCAAGGGCCCAATTTAACAATTATCAGTCAAGAAATGTTGAGAACAAACATGCAGATAAAAAACTACACGAGGTGTTTTGAGATCTCAACGAGTAAAATACAACAATAATCTAACTCATTTTTTCCAAAAAATGTATTCGAATAGAACCACATTGAAGAAGCGTAGTGCGTACACCGAGCGTTGACAGCCGTTCAGAAACTACTCTCGTGCATCGTCAATACATCGACGGTGCTCTCTCTACCGTGGTATTAAAGCCGGTATCTATATCCACAACGTTCTCCTACAGATACAGATCTAAATTGATCATGGTACTAGATCGAAATATACTAGGAGGTGTCCCCTCTATATATTTTTAATGACCATGATCGTTAAACTATGAAACTGTTTATTTTTTACTACACGCGTCACCTACATTAATTTGAGAATGGAGATGGGGAATGTGTCAAAGAGACAACAACCCGACCATAGAGCAGACAACAAACGAAGGCCACCAATGGGTCTTCAATGCAACGAGAAACTCCCGCACCCGGAGGAGTCCTTCAGCTGGCCCCTAAACAAATATGTATACTAGTTCTGTGATACCGGACGTCATACTGAACTCCGAATTATACGCAAGAAACAAAATTTTAAATAAAAATCATCTAATAAAATTGAGAAAGGAAATGGTGAATATGTCAAAGCGACAACCACCCGACCATAGAGCAAACAACAGCCGAAGGCAACCAATGGGTCTTCAATGTAGCGAGAATTCCCGCACCCGTAGGTGTCCTTCAGCTGGCCCCTAAAATATGCATAATAGTACAGTGATAATGGACGTCATACTAAACTCCGAATTATACACAAGAAACTAAAATTTAAAATCATACAAGACTAACAAAGGCCAGAGGCTCCTGACTTGGGACAGGCGCAAAATTGCGGCGGGGTTAAACATGTTTATGAGATCTCAACCCTCCCCCTATACCTCTAGCCAATGTAGAAAAGTAAAAGAATAACAATACGCACATTAAAATTCAGTTCAAGAGAAGTCCGAGTCTGATGTCAAAAGATGTAACACAAGAAAATAAATAAAATGACAATAATACATAAATAACAACAGACTACTAGCAGTTAACTGACATGCCAGCTCCAGACCTCAATTAAACTGATTGAAAGATTATGTCTTCATCATATGAATATCAGGTACAATCCCTCCCGTTAGGGGTTTAGTATCATACTATCATAAAATATATGAGAAGAACATAACCCGTGTCATGCCAACAACTGTTTTTTTAGAAATAAATGTGTTTAGTTCCGATGCAAAGACCCTATCAGTGAATCAATGTTAAAGCCAAAATATGCAATCAAACAAAGTCTAGTGTTTTTTTTGAAATTTCAACCCCCCTTTCCTAATACTCCCACTTTTAAACAAATTGACGCCCTCTCCCTCTGACTTGTGAGAGAAAAGATCTTGCTATATCGCCATTTGCATGAAAGAGGCAATTATCTCTTATATGCTTACACTAATTATACCCCACGCAACGAAGTTGCGGAGGGTGTAATGTTTTGACCTGTCTGTCCGTCCGTCCGTCCGTCCGTCTGTCTGTCTGTCTGCCTGTCCGTCCGAAAATCAGTCCGTCGGTCATGTTTCTTGTCATCGCAACACCTCTCAAACCACACAACAGAATTTCATGATAATAAGGACATGCTAAGTAGATTTGCATATCGACAAGAACTTACAATTCAATTTTTTTTCTAATAGTTACGCCCCTTTGAACTTATGTGCTTCGATATACCTCTGCAACAATTTATCCTCACAACTCCTCTGAAAACACACCGCAGAATTTCATGAAACCTTGTAGGTAATAAGGACATACTATTTAGATGTGTATATCGACAGGAAATTATGATTAATTTTTTTTCGTATAGACGTTACTCTAGATGTTCGTGCCTATAAGCGTAACAGACGTTATCGCTAAAATCGGACGTTTTTCATGGTTTAGACGCTACAAAAATACTTCTAGAATAAGTAAAGTTAATGTACCTGTCTGGTTAGGGTGAAGGTTGGGATCCCGCTAACATGTTTAACACCGCCACATTATGTATGCATTTGCCTGTCCCAAGTCAGGAGTCCGTAATTATGTGGTTGTTGTTTGTTTATGTGTTACATATTTGTTTTTCGTTCATTTTAAAATAAATACGGCTCTTAGTTTTCCCGTTTGAATTGTTTTACATTGTCATTGCGGGGCCTTTTATAGTTGAGTATGCGGTATGGGCTTTACTCATTGTTGAAGGCTGAACAGTGACCTTTAGTTGTTAATTTCTGTGTTATTTTGGTCTCTTGTGGAGAGTTAATTGTCTCATTGGCAATCATATCACATCTTCTGCGGGACCCCAATTGCGGTTTCATTTGTTTTCGACAACTGTCGGTATGGTCGCGTTATACTTTAAATGGAATTGTTCATACAGTCATTGTAAATACCAATCAAATAGTTTTCACAAGAATAACATGACAGGCACCTAAATGTCAAATAAGCATCGTCCAAAGAAGAAAAAAAACTTGATAGATACTTTAATATTAGGAACGATTTAAAGGACAATTGTGTCACGATCTACATGACTGTCTTCTCTCGACATATCTAAATATTCGGCGCTTACAATACAGTAACTTAGTATCGTTCAAATGTTTCCCACAATAGTTTTTTAAAAATCTGCCGCAGATTGTATTATTTCGTTCCCGCGAAAAGAAAACTTGATTCTTTAAAAAGCCCCCGGCTGCGTCCTAAGGTCCCTTTCACGAAGTTTCGATATAATTTCGAATGAAAATTTGATATCCGTGTTTGAAACAAATGTCGGTTTAGTAACATTCAAAAAAAATGTCGTGACTTATACTGAACCGATAATATAAGGTGATAATACATGAAATATACGGTAAACTTTCTTCTTCGTCTACCTCTAATTTCGATAAATAACGGACACATAGATAAATACCTCGCTGCGCAGAAAATAAGTTCAAATTTTTCTTTGCAACCGTACTTTTCGGAATAGTCATGCATTATAATACAGTGCTTAGTAGTAGGGTGCCCAGTATCGAAAAAGACAGTGCTTAGTATGGATAATAAGTTTTCTTTCAAACCTTTAAGTTGTGCATTTTGCCACTATGCACGGAACTGATGTCCAGCGAATTTGTCTTAAAGTTTTCTAAAGTACTTTAACATATTATCCGGTTTAGTGCATTTTCTGACAAAGTGTAAGTTTTTTCTTAATTGTCACAGTAATATATTCGTATCGTCTCAAAGATACATAATAAATAAATAAATAAATATATAATTAAAAACCAATTGTTCAGAGAACAATTGAAGGTCTTTCCACCAGTAAATATCTATTTTGATATTAAAATATTAAAAATCAGTCTAAAATGTCAGTTCCTATGGCTTTATGATGTATAGATATGAATTTGAAGCAAAGGTCATAATCTAGAACGTCAAATTTACCTCTGACCTTGACCTCAATTTCAAGGTCACAAACTGAGGATCTCAAATCAAAAGACCCTAGGTCTCTAATATGTATGGTAAATAATTTATATCACTTTACGCATAATTTTAGATATGATAGGGGCTAAAACTCCTGTTTATTGACTGCGCACCCTTTCAACCAAAATTATTAAGTAACGACATGTCGCAACTAACAATTTAGTAAGAATAATTTGTTGATATCTTATAAGGTTAATGAAAATTAGTGAAAATAAGCCAAAATCAAAAAATTTAGAATATGACCTTGACCTTTGGCCTTGACTTAATTTTCATTTTTTTGGACCAATGATCTCTAATCGAAAGACCCTAGGTCTCTAATATATATGGTTAATAAGTTATATCACTTTACGCATAATTTTAGATGTGATAGGGGCTAAAACTCCCATTTATTGTCAACGCACCCTTTCAACCAAAATTATTATGTTACGACATGTCACAACTAACAATTTAGTAAAAATAATTTGTCGATATCTTATAAGGTTAATGAAAATGAGTGAAAATAGGCCAAAATCAAAATTTAGAATATGACCTTGACCTTTGACCTTGACCTAATTTTCATTTTTTTGGACCAAGGATCTCAAATCAAAAGACCCTAGGTCTCTATCACTTATGGTTTTCCAGTTTAAAATACATTTCAAAATTTCAAATACAAAAGGGGAACTAACTCTCATATGGAATCTCTATACGGCTTCGGTCAAAATGAAACAGAACATCCTGAGGATATAACGAGCAATTTGGTAAAATAAATTTGTCGTAATCTTTTACGGTTGCGAAGGAGAAGTGGCCACAAGAAAAACAGTGTTCGGGGAGATAACTCTTATATGGGAAAGTATTCAGTTAAGCAGAGTTGGTTTCAAAAGCGTATTACCTGTTCGATATCATATTCCAAATATCAAAGCGACATCTTGCGAAACAAAAAAACAGCGAAGGAAAAAAATTAGGCGGAAGAAAAAAAAAATAATAATAATAATCAGAAGAAATCCAATAGGTCTTTCCACGGAAAAGTGGAAAGACCTAATAAATAAGCTTTAGTTGGCAAGGTATATAAACGTAGACAAACATAAGCTCTAATGAGCTTTTAACCGACATTGGGAGCATCATCCGAAAAATATTTTGTCCGTAAATTTTAAAGAAGCCTCTTTAGTGCTATAAGATAGAAACGCAAAAGAAATGCTCGTACAATTACGCACCCAAGTTTTACTCGTTTTAAAAACTTTGCAAGTTCTGCACTTAATTTAAAATTTGCGAATAAAAATAAAACATGCAATCTGTTCCGGGTTGAGGGCAACACTTATCAATATCACGGAATAACAAAAAGAATCCGGAAAATCAGTAAAATATAGATAAATCAAATCGTAGTTTCAAAAGTCTCTCTATATATATGTAGTTCTCAAATACATGCAATCGATTAATATAAGTTGTACGCTTGTTCTGTGTGTTTTTATTGCACTGCGTGTTTTGTTGTTTTGGCTATTCGAAACGACGTCAAGTTGCCGCCGTCAGAAATTTAATGCGTCTGACATCTTTTTCACCAATTTTCAAACATTTTTTTCTCGGACAGTTCGAATGCTATGGAGATCAATATATATATATATTTTGAAAAGATTAGAAAAATAACATGTCTATATAAGAATTTCATTGTCGACAATCAAGTGCAAAAACTTAACATAGTTTACTTTAGTTTAATTACGATTGTACGCAACGTTTTTGCAAAAAATGAACGTGTGACATTTCATTCACCAAATTTAAAAATTTTGGATCTTTTTTGTTTTTGTGTTTGACCGATTTTGCGTTTGAAATTTATTAATTACAGAAAAACAACATTAAACTAGCTATATCATTTTCTCACCTGATGACATCATTTATCCGTATTTTTTAACTGTTTTCGTTAGAGCAGTTTCGAAAATGGAGATGGGACACAATGAAATCTTGCAGATTTGCCTGGCGTGACAGAAAAAGACGCAATTAGCCGTCAAACAAATATATCATAATGGGTTGCCATTTCATGGCAATTTGCGGCAAAAAAAATAATGAAAATATGCCGAAAAAAGTCGTAAAGAAGTCTTATACTTCAGTTTTCATCGTCAAATGTTACCCGGGACAGCCCATTATTATTCCAAAATCCATAATCAAATGCATAACAACTCGACCAAATGCGTTTTATATTGTTTTAATGGAGATAATTGAACAAAGACATTTATATCCAGCACAATAGTATCTGAGGTTTAATAAAAAAATACGTTTTTTCTGCACCTGTAGCTCAGTTTTAAGGGCATACGATATAGTTTTGATCCTGTATTTACAAGTTCGTGAAAATTTGCATATAGGCTATGTTTTACCTGCTTAAATTAAATATGTAATAAAAAATATACCTGCATGTGCTACTTTTTGAGGAAAATGAGGTCGAAATTTTGTAAATTTGCGCAAAATTCAGATTTGTGGCCGTAATTTCTTTTTCGAACGAAAGACATAACTTTTTTGTTTTGTTTAGATTTAAATACATGCACTGTTAAAATGGTTATACATATAAATACATCACCAAAGATCAAACTCATGTTTTCCTCATATACTAGTATATGTTGGATTACCTCCCTTACTACTATCAAAGAACTGGTTATTAACTTTTGTAATAAAGCTTATGAAAATAATGGTATTAATTATTTTTGGAGTGTTAAAAATTCTTTAGAGGTTTTAGATAAAATACATGCTTTCAATGGTCCTTACAATTCTGTTGACAGCTATGATTTTTCTACTCTGTACACTACACTTCCACACAATCTTATAAAGAAAAAGTTTTTGTATTTGATAAAATGGTCTTTCGAAAAATCTCATTGTAATTTTATTTGCTGTAACTCGTTTATATAAAATTGAGAATGGAAATGGGGAATGTGTCAAAGAGACAACAACCCGACCATAGAAAAAAAAAACCAGCAGAAGGTCATCAACAGGTCTTCAATGTAGCGAGAAAAAGCCTTTTTCTGTAACGAAAAAGAAAAGTATGCTGGATACACTTACTGGAAATGTGAGGATATGATTGAAGCTTTAAATTTCTGCTAGATAACATTTATGTACGTTTCGGCGATAAAGTGTATCATCAGGTAGTAGGTATTCCTATGGGCACCAACTGTGCCCCTTTAATAGCAGATTTATTTCTATATTGCTATGAATCTCAGTTTATGACTAAACTCAGTAAAGACCCATCATTGTTATATTTGGTTGGTACATTCAAAAATACCTACCGTTATCTGGATGATATTTTTTCGTTGAATAATCCAGAGTTCTCTAAATATACTTCAGAAATTTACCCAAAAGAACTTACTTAACTAAATCTTACATAAACAGCAGCAGTTGTCCTTTTCTAGATTTAGACATTTCAATTTCAAACGGGAAACTTTATACTAAAATTTACGACAAAAGAGACGATTTTTCATTTCCTATTGTTAATTTTCCTTTTTAGACGGCGATGTGCCTTTGGCTCCATCATACGGTGTTTATATATCCCAACTCGTTCGGTTTGCCCGTGTGTGTTCTGATGTCATAGATTTTAACGAACGTAATCAATGCATCACTGAGAAATTGTTGTGTCAGGGATTTCGATATCATAAATTACTTAAAACTTTTACTAAATTCTTTCATAGATACAAAGATTTGATTAGTAAATTTGGCTATACCTGTAGAAAACTTATTACAAATGGTATTTCACATCCTAAATTTAATGGTAATATTGTACTTAAAGCGAGGAAATCACTATGTGATCCTTGAAAACTCATCGAACCTCATCATTTGTATTGCAATCTTAATTGTTCATATATATATCCCAACTCGATCGCTAAGATTACGTCTGAAGTGATGATTTGAGTGTAACCGTATTGCTTGTATTATCGAGACAAGGATTCCGTGCGCTGACTTATTTCAAATAGGATAGCACATCCTAATTTTTACGGTGATGTTGTTTACTGAGCCAAAAAATTAAGATGCGACCCAAGTAAACTTGTCGGTCTTTTACATCTACTTATTCTCAAAAATTATCAATTCATCTCTGTAATTATATCATTTAATATTGTTTTTATCAACACAAATTATGATTTTGTTATCAGTAAATTTAGATATTAAAGTAATTGATTGATGCTTACTTTTTATATTCGAATGACAAATTGTTTTTCGCATAATCAGGAAAAGTAACTGTTGATACAAAAACACATGTTCGACCTTGCTCCCGAAAAACAAGAATTTTACGACGTTGGTTAAATATTTTGCCTTGAAATAGGCCGTGCACTTATGGACTCCGTAAATAATTGCTGCAAATCGTTTGTATGTGTCAGACCACCAATTTCTCCCTCCAATTTAGAACGTATGTAAAAGTAGCCCTGCACCGACAAAAAATAGCGCTTTTGATGTCCTTGTTTACTTAAACTAATCATAAAATTTGCAGAAATGAAATTTTTAATGAAAGAAAAATATATTTAGATTAATTTGAGACAAAATTTACTTGTCTATGAGTATGCATGAAAGATTGAGGATTGATGCACTCCATAATTATATAAGATTTCAAATAAACCAGGGTCAGTTTTTTACTTAGAGTGCTTTAAAGATATGTTAACAATTAGCATGCAGAAAGCTGATACATGTACAATTCAGGATATACCTTGTTTCTATGAAGTTAAACTAAAGGTGAAATATTTAGAAAGCTGTTAAATTTGCAAAATTTGGTTGAACAGATATGGATATCTAATTGGTGGTCTGCCACCTTTAAACGTGTATAAAGTGTGGTTCTCCGGATCCAATTTCTGAACGTACATGGCTGTGTATTCATACATAATTAACAACCACGGCTTACTATAAGACCGTAGAAAGCCAAGGTTTTCTATGTTTTGCGAGAGTCTGCTGTGCGAAATAACGTTATTGAATATTGAGAATTTCCGGAAATGAGGATGTAGGGATTTAAGATAAGAATAACTATACAATTGTGAACTGCATTGTGCTAACTTATTATATGATATATATATATATATATATATATATATATATATATAGTTAAGTCAAGTACCACCAAAGTGGATATTCTTTAATTGTTCTAATAAGTTCTACTCTGAAATTCTGAGAACCTTTTATTTTCTCTTCCCCAACAATAAAAGCGTAACATTAAGAGGAGATTGAAAAATCATGGATTTAAAAATCAGTTCAAGGTGAATTGGGGTGAGATTCACTAAATCAGAAACTAAACGAGAACAAATACTAAAATCTGAATAGAAATAAATGTACAGTATATGTCTATACAAGATTTCAGGCCTTATTATATATCAGTCTGTAAAAGATTGGTATGTATTGCACTTTTAAAACTTTCAAACAAGTTTAAGCTTTTCTAAAATATTTATTTAAATTGTTATAGTACCATATATATGTAATGAAGGCCTCGCTGTGATTTATATCAACTTAGCTTGCAATTAAATTGCTTGATTCGAATGTTACTGATTAGCCTATTGAACACAAAACGCGCAAAAAATCTAACTTAAGGCTCATTTGCAATTTTTTTGTTTGAATCGGGCGTCACTGATGAGTCTTTTGAACACAAAATAGGCACAAATTTTAAAATGAGGCTTATTGGCAATAACCTTGCTTGATTCTAGCGTCATTAATGAACTTGTTGTAGGCAACACACATACAAAAGTTTTAACTTGAGGCTCATTGGCCATTAACTTACTTGATTTGAGCGTCACTAATGAGCTTATTGTAGGCAAAACACATACAAAGTTATGAAGTTAATAGAAGTAATGGTGATTTTAATATTTTATCTGATGACGATAAGTTCAAATATCTTTTAAAAAATACTGCTTTAACATTTTAAGTAGAAGAAATAGTTTTTTATATGTTTGATTGATGGTTATGTTTTTATAAACTCGAAATATTGTATAGACATGACGATTGTAGTTGTATGGTTCTACATAACAGACATGCTTTTATAGACATGATAAATATATAGTTGTATTATAATTTATAAAATTTATAAAATCATTGTTTTATTCAATGTATATATTTTGATGGATGTATTATATGTATTACAAGTGGTGAGAATCTAATAAAATATTGAATCTTGAATCTACAAAATATTTAACTTGAGGCTCATTGGCAATTGACCGTCACCGATGAGCCTATTGTACACGAAACGAGCACAAAATTGCCTGTAAAAAGTCAGGAATATAACAGTTGTAATCCATTCGTTTGATTTGTTTAAGCTTTTGGTTTTGTCATTTGATTAGAGAGTTTTTGTTTTGAATTTTCTTTGGAGTTCAGTATTTTTGTGATTTTACTTTTTACTATTGGGATAGTTTTAATTTTTCCCGTGGCAATGTTTGCATAAATAAAACATGTAAAAAATATCGGAAATTATAGTAGGTAACAAAATAGGTAACCTTCCTTGTAAAATGCTTCTGTTATTTGGTTTCGAATGAAAAGTTTTCTCATGGGCAGTCAAACCACATCATCTCATTTTTTGAATATGACTTTTTCTTGACATATCAACAACGTCATAAGTAAAGAAAAGCAAGTAACATACATTTTAAGCCGTGATATATCAAACAATATATATAACTAGTTGTAATGCAAGCAACGTAATAACCAACTCTTTTACATGTACCATATGCATGACTCAAAAATTATTTGAATCAAAAAGCAATATATTAAAATAATTGTGTAGTGCTTTTTGATACCCAAATGCCAAATATCTTATGCATATCAGAACAAAAAAAACTAGCATCGATACAAAAAACAGGTTTCACCTGGCCACTTGAAAATAAGGGTTTTCGGACATTGATCGAATATGTTGCATTGATTCAGGCCATGCACATTCAGACTTTTTAGATAGTTCTTTAACGTGCAGAGAGCGTGGTACTCCTATTTATAACCGGAGATGGCTGTGTTTTGTAACAACTGTATCAACATAACGGAAGTCCAATTCAAACCAAAGTTTACTATCGAGCCGTAGAAATCCAATGATGACTTTGAATATACCATTGTCGTAACAACAAATCCAATCACGAGCCTATGATGCCCAAAATTTTACAAAGATTCGTCTTACAGTTCAAGAAAGAATTGGATACAAAAATAACTTTGAAGGACAATTAGACACTTAAATAGGTATATGCATGTACAAAAATTACTGACTGGTAGGGTAGGGGTACACTAAAGTAAAACACTGATAATAACATCGAAATACATTGAGCTCTTTTGATTGAATTTTAATCGAGAATACTTCCAGCACCGCTTACTGCGAAAAAAAAAACAAGTTAGGTTAAGACATTTTGGAACATGTTCATCTTGGAAAATATATTTAAAAAAAACTGTCATACAAGTAGAGCGATATAAAACCAGGTTCAATCCAACATTTTACTACATTTGAGAATGCCTGTACCAAATCTGGAAAATGACAGTTGTTATTCATTCGTTTGATTTGTTTAGGCATTTGATTTTGCCATTTGATTTTGCCATTTGATTATGACATTTCACAGCAAAAATGATAACCACTGAATTACAAATTCCTGACTTGGGCCAGGGACACACAGAATGTGGCGGGGTTAAACTAGTAGAAAATGCTACCATACCCTGCCCCAAACCTGAGATACAGTGGGGAAACAGTACAAAATAAGAATACTTACATTTTTGCGCCTGTCCCAAGTCAGGAGCCTCTGGCCTTTGTTAGTCTTGTGTTATTTTAATTTTAGTTTCTTGTGTATAATTTGGAAATTAGTATGGCGTTCATTATCACTGAACTAGTATATATTTGTTTAGGAGCCAGATGAAAGACGCCTCTGGGTGCGGGAATTTCTCGCTACACTGAAGACCTGTTGGTGACCTTCTGCTGTTGTTTTTTTTCTATGGTCGGGTTGTTGTCTCTTTGGCACATTCCCCATTTCCATTCTCAATTTTATTATAATAAAAGATAAGGAAATAAAGTCGAGTTACAAAATATATCACCAGAGAACATTTTTTAAGCAGATTTCCACGTATTTTCGTGTCATGTGTATAACAATGGTCCGGACTTCCCGATAAAACAATGAGCAACATAACGAGACTGGAAAAAATTAGTGTGATGCCAATTTGATGGAGTGTCCTTAGAATTGTCGAAACATCTGTTATAACTGCGATGGGTTTTGTTTCAATTTAAAGTGTCTTCAATCGTCTGTTTTTGTATGGTCGAATTCCAAATTGTTCTACTTTAAAAGCAAATTTAGAGTTATGATAAATGTAGTCCTATATATTTTTTTATGTTCAATCTTCTTAGATAAACAATGTAAAACATAAAGTAGCCAACAATATCCAGCCCCAAAGAAAATTCAAAACGGAAAATCAACCAAATGGCACACAAAAACAAAAGCACAAATAAACTCATCATATATAGTTTTTTATTTAAGATCTAGATATATTGTCAGAAAAGCACCATGTACTTTGATGAAAACATTTTTTCTCTGGACTATGATAGTATGATTGTAGCGAAAGTGAATCATGCAGTGAAACAGAAAACATTATGTTGTTTATATAATGTGTGAAAAAACAACTGTCTTACATAATCATTTAAGACTCCTTTTCACAATTACACGGAGTAAACTAACAAAACATTTCGAAATTCTACTGTCGGCTGAAAGTCATACTGTCAGTATCAAAGATCATCATCAATTTCACGGTTCAGTGAAGCTTCAATAAATAAATCAAATACAGTTTAGGTACCGTATTCCGATATGAAATTGTACTCTGTAGAACTGCTATTATTTATGACTTTTGTAATAAATACAACTAACTTTATAGATATACTTATTGAATATTTTTCTCTAAATATTCAATGACTAATTTAAGGGATACTTAATTGAAGCTGTAGATTGAGTAAATTGTTAACAGCAAAAGTGCAATAAAACTTTGATCAATTAATTAAAAAAGAAAGAAACATAAAACTCCAATGTTTAGAGTTGACGGTATAAGGAAGTGTCCTTATTGATCTTACGGGGGACAGCCTACTTGTTTCGTACGTATCTGGTTGTTAAGGTGCCAAATCTACATTAATAATACGAGTTAACACAACAGCTCACAATTTTAATCGAGTTTTATTTTGTTGTAAAAATAAATATGAAATTTAACTAAAGTTTTTATTGTTGTATAATATACATGAAAACGTTGACGGGTAGACTCCATGATACAGGTCTCCAAAAACACAAATACCAACAAACAACACATAAATGCACGAATGCACGTATAAAAAGAAAATGTGGTATGATTGCCAATGAAACAACTATCCACAAAAGACCAAACTGACACAGAAATTAACAACTAGAGGTCACCGTACGGCCTTCAACAATGAGCAAAGCCCATACCGCAGAGTCAGCTATAAAAGGCCCCGATAAGACAATGTAAAACAATTCAAACGAGAAAACTAACGGCCTTATTTATGTAAAAAAAAATGAACGAAAAACAAATATGTAACACATAAACAAACGACAAACGTAGCATATATGTTAATTATCAGTGTTTTATTGTTTTATTTTTTTAGCAAGTTGCCCTGTACAAAGTAGTAGATAGTGTAATATTTCTAGCTTTTAGCGGTTCTGCAGCACATGCAAAGAAGAATAAATAAAAAATATATTGTGTTGTTTATTTGTTTTTGCAGCGGTAAAAATAAACAGTCGCAAAGCGAAATGTACTCCTAAATACTAAACAAAATCGACCTATAACTAGAAGATCTATGTCGTTTTGTAATTTATCATTCATATTTTCTTCAATATATCATATTTTTAGACTACCATTACCCCTTGACATCTTTCTTTCTTTTGTTTTGTATCATACATTTTAGATTGATGAATCAATAATACATTATCCAATTGTTACATTGTAAACTAAGTATGGCACAAATCTTGAAACTTGATTGGACACTAGTAAAAAAGTGGGTGGATAAAGTTATGGGAAATTAACAAGTGGCCAAGTATATATAGATTACAATAATAACTCATCAAATAGTTTATTTTCGTGATTTCTATAGGCTATGAAGTAACAGACAATAGCAACAGATATTTAAACCAAACAGGTATATTTCATTAAATATTCGGAATAATGGGGCTATTTGTGGGTCTATGGTGGGTTTTTTTTCTGAAACAAAATGATTTCTTTGTGCATTAGAGATGTTTAAATTAAAACACGGAAATTATTCATGACCTCTTCTCTATTTGTTTATTAACTTGATGTTTAAAATCAAAGTATTTCACTAAGAATATGATTCCTCTCACGACAAGAGGTGATTATAACTTTTAACCTTTCGTTTCCTGTAAATTATCTGTACGAGTCTTTTTTCTCCAAAACATGAATGTGTGTTTCATTTTGTAATTTAAAATTGTCAATGAGTTGTTATATTCACTACAAAAGTCAAAAAGTCTGAAAAGACCAGTTTTTGTCTGAATTAGCATGAATTTTTACTCGACATTCTTAATTTGCCTGAATAACTTTTAAAAATTCTTGACATAGTATGAATTTGTCTAATAAGGTTCTTGATTTTTCTTGACAAGTGTCTTGACAGTATGAAAATTGTCTTAACATTTCTTGACACTTCCTGTATCATCTTATAAGAGTCTGGATTAGTCTCGACCAATTCTTGACTGTCTTAAATGTGTCTCGATATGTCTTGACATATTCTTGACATTCTTAATAATGTCTGAATATGTCTTGACATATTCTTGACATTCTAAATAATGTCTGAATATGTCTCGACACATTCTTGACATTCTTAAATATGTCTTGACACTATCTCAACAGGATAAATTTCGCCTGAAATGTGAACAGACTTATTATTCCTGTAGTGGAAGATATTAGCAGGCAAAATCGAGGGAATTGTGCAAATGATGATACAAGCATGAAAATTACCACAAAGCATCATTATTATATACTTTTAAACAAACAACTGCTGGCCATTAAAAAAAATCATTTTTTCAAGATGGCCACCGCCGTTTTCTAAAATGGCTGTTTTTTCAGTTTGAAAATACTGATTTTTTCTGGAAAACTTTTCGTTTACCTTCTTTTAGTGAAAAACTACTGTCAGGTTTGGTAGCTACCTTCCTCACATGTGAATAATTCACTAGACATGAATATTTGACACATACAGGGTTTGCGCATGCGCGAAAATGTTACAAAATTCATTTAAAAATATTTCAACTATTTAATATAAAATAAGTCATTTGGGATTTCCAATGATATTATGATCTGGTTTGATAACATTTTTCAAGGTTATGACACATATGATTTAACAATTTTGCGCATGCGCAAACTATTTATAGACATAATGAGTGATTTGTATGCACTACCAGGGCAAACTGGTATAAATCGTAGTTCATCTCATTACTCTAAAAAGCAAGTAAGTGTAAAATCTATGATGCCACTGTTTAAAAACAAGCCCATTCAGTTGCAATAATCAGGTATTTGATGGATAAGACGGAAAATGTGGTAAAAACGAGAAAAATCTCGATAGTAACGGCAGATCACCCACTTTTGGTAATGGATATTCAGTGGGAATTGCCTGATTTGTACAGAGGATTGTAAGGTGGATTTCACATTGAAATGACTTGTTCTGGGTGATTTATAACGTGAAGGTAGATGGACACATGTGTCATGTGTCCTCACTAAAACCAGCATTGCAACACATAGAACGGCATATTCTTGTATGTATGTTCAAATGTACCTAGGACTAGACACGCGCATCAGATAACTCTATGTATTTTAGCTTGAAAGGTATATATCGGCTTATTAAAGCTAAAAACAGAAATTATAATCATGTCATGACTCTGTGACGTTCAATGATTTGATAGACTGGCGTAAGAAAATATAGTCATCTCTACCACAGTTCAATTCCTGGCGTTAAATTATAAAATAACAACTTCTTGTGAATTTGGTAGTATGCTCATTTCATGAGTCAGATTTTGTACAAACAGTCCATATAAAGCATGATACTGTATTCATTTAGGTCTTGATCGTGTAACATATTCTCGATCGCGACCGACCTTCTCCGACATATGGCTTTCCTTATCTTAAGTCACCCACAGGTGGCAATTGATTTTGAAAATGATAATTTTATTGTACGTAAGACCAGAAAATATTTTTTCTTATAACACAATTGATCAGACAAAAACAGAATAATGCAATTGTAAAGGGCGATGTGTTGTCAAAGGTTTAACCGAAGCCCTCATTTAGACGTATTGATGATAGCTAGACCAGAAGTCAGTAGACTATCAGATGAATTTGCAAGATCTAGTAGTTTGAGGCATTCTATAATAGATGAACGACTTGATGAACACAAAAGGATTTCTTTAAAAAGATCAAAGGCAAATAATTTGTAGATCGTTTGAAGCAAATACAAAACGAAGGAGAACCGGTTTCTTATAAACAGATCAAAAAGAACAACTTCCTATTATGTCGGTAAAATAAAACTGTAAACGTTTTTGTAAAAAACAAAGCTAGAGAACCTTAGATATCTTTTCTAGACTTTTATTTCTTGTCGCAGTGGACAAATTGATTTGGAATATTTCTTAATCTATAAAGACAAACTGCTCCTCCGTTTTTGTCTTCGGATGTCATTTTAAACAGTGGTATTAAATCGGTGCAAATGGATAAACTTGAAACATTTTGCAATTTGCAGATCCAAATTCTGACGCATTTATCGTTGATAAAGCAGCAATGGATAATTCCAGGCCACCTTGTAGGGAACACTATTGGATGATTTTGCAATTGTGTTATACGGCCTTAAATAAAATATTGCATCGATAAGTATTCAAGAGTAGATATTGTGTTACATGTAGATTTACTAAATGGATCATTGAAAGGCTAGATGTGAGAAGACAAAAGTTGGGTTTTGGAGTAGTTTTCTCTATGAAGATGACAATGAAACGAAGTGTCTTGCCGACAGAAATGCTTCTGTAGAGACTAATAAGGATACTTTCCATCTATTCCTTGTAAGCATGGAGAAGCAGATATACGAATGTTTGTCCATGTTCGGCCTGATTATGAAAATTGTTGTAGGACGGTAATTTAAGGTAGCACCGACACAGATGTAGTAGTATTAAAAATTGCAGCACTCCAAAAATATGGTGGAACAAACTGTGAATAGGTTTTGGTAGGAATGAAGACTTTTGATGGCTTCCTGTACGTGATATATCAAATGCGTTTGGTCCTCGTGTAGCTACTCTTCCTTTCATTCATACATTCAGTGCATGTGACACTAAGGGAATAGGTAAGTTTGGATGACATGGGAAGTATTTCAACATGTAAGGGACGTACTTATTTCTTTGCTGAAGTATAAAGACACATACAAGGACACAAAATAAGCATTTGTTTGCATCATGTATGACAGAACAACATCACTATTTGCTGTTAACGAGGCACGATGTAAATTTTTACCAAGGAAGCAGCGGCATTGTGATGTAGTTCCGCCTACAAGAGTTTTTTTTTCGGAGGACATCCAAAGAGCAGCGTATCAAGGAGGATAAGTTTGGGCTCAGCCTGATTTATGTACCAATTCATGAACACTGGGGTTGGATGAAAGAAACAAATCGAGGACTTCTTCGGCTGCCGTTAAAGTTGCATCCTCCGGAAACTTTTGAAATGAGGAGGCGAAATATCCTATTGTGTTGGTGACTGTAAATGCTACCGTTCTGTCCTTTCTTGTACGAGTTTTGTTATTGGCTACTGTCCGATAATTTTAAGATACCGAACCTGTCTTTCTAACAAAACTAGGCATTTAATCTTAACAAAGAATGTGATATCACTTGTTAAGTTTAATGATGAAAATTATAAAAAAAAAATACGTTTTCCAAAATTTTGCCGCCATTTTGAAACCGGAAATCACTCTTTTTTGTCATTTATGTGTTGTTTTTTGTACTTTAAGAACTGTAATTTAAAGCTTAATAAAACCTTACATTGGATTATACCTATAACACAACTTTCAAAGATTTACTTCTGGCAAGGATTTGTATATCACTATACAAATCCTTGCTTCTGGATATGACGCCATTTGCAAAATGATCGGTGGCCATCTTGAAAAAATGGAAATTTTTTATGGCCAGCACACTTATTTCTTTTAATTATCGTTTAGTCCACCTGTATACCAAATTTCATGCTTGTATTTCATGCTTGTGTTATTACTTGTTAAGTTGATGAAAATTATTAAAATATTTTTTAAGTATTTGCCTCTAATTTGGAACCGGAAACCACTATTTTTTTTCTTTTATGTGTTGTTTTGCCGTACTAAGAAGCTGTTTTTAACGTTTTATAATATCTTACATTGGATTATACATGACACACCTTTCAAGGATTAAAATCCCTTGTAAAATTGCTTGAAAGTAAAAAAAAATCGAAATTTTTGACTCGTTAGCCGACATTTTGAAACCGGAAATCACCTAAAGTTTCATTAATGTATTGTCTAGTCGTAATTTATGAACTGTCATTTTCTTTTTATCAAATTTAACAATGGATTTTACATATAACACACCTTTCAAAGGATTAACAAATAATGGCTAATTTATTATTACGCCATTTTCAAAATGTGTGGTGGCCATCTTGAAAAAATGATTTTTTTTTCTGGCCAGCAGCGGATTTTTTATAAGTATCATTTAGTTAACCTTTATACCAAATTTCATGCTTGTATCACGATTTGCACAATTATGTCCATAATATCTCCCACTACTGGAGTAGATGATAATTTATTTTTAATCTTTGGGAATTATTCAATTTGTTTTTATGTTAAAATAATTAACTTCATAATTTTGATGGAGAAAATTCATTTTAATTCAATTTTTCATCATCAAAATGATGATTTTCATTTTCATCTATCAACAAACTTTTTAAATTGTACTGGCATGGTCAGTCAACTGATAAGTTGTATGGCTGATTACAGGTAAATCAGTTATTTCTATTTGACAGTTGCGTGTACTCTGGGGTGTGGAATACCTCAATTTTATGGGGAACATCCTGTCCATGTGTATTCCAACAGGTGACAGTACACAAATTGTTCTTTTATTAAATGAATGATTTGTATATTATCATGATTTGCTATTTATATAAACCACATTTTGGTACAATAATTATTTACCATATAAACGTTGAGTTTTGTGAATGTTTAATGAAATATGTCTACAGTATGATTGGTTTTCATCATTTAATTTATAAGATTTAGGAATCAAAATTTGTAATTATTTAAAAACCCACATTTAAATTATTTCATACTTTAGATTTCATAGCTATATTTGCATTTGTAAAAATATTTATATGTCCAAATTTTCAATTATTTTACATGCCCAACTTTTATTTTTGTTGAAAGAAGTGTAACTTGAAACAACAGTATATCATATAAAGAGAAATAAAATAAAGATAAAGTTATATCATGTATATTGGTCATGATTTGTAGAGCTCAGAGCTGTCAAGTAAATTTTAGACACAATTCAAAATGTTCAGAATATGTCAAGCCATACTGATAAAAAATAAGAATGTCAAGAATATGTCGTGAAATTTCAAGACAGTATTCAAATGTCAAGAATTTGTCAAGAAATTTTAAGACAATATTCAGAATGTCGAGAATATGTCGAGTAAATTTAATACAAATTTAATATAAATGAGAATTTGTCAAGAAAAATTAAGACACAAGTCATACTTTTGGAGAATGTTGAGTAAAAGTTCATGCAAATTAAGACAAAAATTGGTCTTTTCAGACTTTTCGACTTTTGTAGTGATTGTAAATAATTTGATTCTTATTGATATATCAGGCTAATACTTATTGTTGATATCATATTTAATTAAACGGCGGGCGTTATTTGTCATATCTAATATAATACCTTTTTTCTTTGTACAGAGTTAAAACTACGAGAATGTTCGCCCTGTCTGTCATTGGTCTCGGTATTAGTCTTGTATTTATAAGTATCATCACGCAAAGTAAGATATATTGATCGATTTATCTGTTCAAATGTATACTTTATATTTTGATGTCTTCTATTTTGTTTCTATCTGTTAAAGTACTTCCTTGTTGCTTAAAGATTAGAACATGTCAATTTTCACATGTTTTATGTTCTTGTCAATATATTTTTGAGTGGTCCGATTATAGACATTATTACATAGATAGAAATGAAATACCATGATATTCAAGTAATTTGAATTAGACCATTTTTTTACCTGTGAAGTAAATCAGTTGATATCAAGCCTCTGAATTTATCAAACATCGAGAGTTGCTAAGAATTGTGGATAATGTTACATCAAAAAATGGTTTCCTGGATTTTCTACTTTATTTCCATTTAAAACGACCATGCTGAATGCAATAAAAAGAATATGTCATCCAATAATTCACATATAAAAAATGCTTAATACGTGACCGATCAACATAGATAAGTATACATTAAAAACTAACAATGTATAAAATTTTAATTTTTATATATTTTGTCGTTTTGGGATCGTTCATACCTTTAACCAGGCAATTTGTGTTAGAATAGTTAAAGATAAAAACTTAAAAAAAAAGGAAAAAAATAAATTCGTGATTTAATGTTTTGTTTCTTGGTATTTGTGTTGGAAACCTGTAAGATCAAGTCTACCGATCAATTTTTAAATTTATTTTATACGACAATCAAAATCTAGTTAAATTTCATTTTTGGGGTAAAATAAAATAGAACTTATCTAAAATTGTGACCTGTAATTGGTGTTTACTTATATCATCAATGTAGAGTTTGCGCGTTAACAACAAGATACGCAAGAAACAAGCATGAAATCCCCTTTTATTAAGTTGAATAAGGAAACTTCATTATACCGTCAATTCTGATCATTAGAGTTTTTCAGTTCTACTGTATTATTCAGTTTTGCTCGAGGCGAACTATCAAAGTCTAAAATACATGGTATTTCTTAAGATAATAAGATAAGATAATAACTATTTTTCTAATGTGTCACGTATTGATCTTACAGATAGATATACAAATTCAATCTACAAAACAGTTGAAACAAAGATCACTACCCAGCCTACATAAACTTGCGAGACACTAAATTTACAATTAAACACATTAAACATTGTTAAAAGTGTATCATTTATACAATATTTACAAGCATATTTTTTTAAATGATATAAAAATTATGTTCACTTTTGACAGTAATTAAAAAAAATTAATTAGATTAACAAACCAAATCTTTATTAAAATGCTAATGTTCTGATAATATAGTAATAAGAGTGTATATCTCTATTAGAGGCCCAATATATTCAATTTGTTATTTGGTAAAATCAGTGGTTTCGATAGTAACATGCACGATGACATTAAGCCGTTCAATAAAAAGAGGAAAATATTAGATTTGCAGACTTAAGCTTATTGGAATATCATCATTATAAATACAGCTTTATTAATTATATTTGATAATACATTATTCAGAAACTGAAGCGCAGAATTGTTCTGACACAAACGTACAGTTCTGTCTCTTAGCTTACAATAGCGTGAAATCACAGGCAGTCCAAGACAAGAACACAATTTGCAGGTCAGATCTAGTGTTATATAGAACTTGTTTTGTTATTTGCGCAATTAATAATAATTGTTTTCATCCATTAAATACAACACGCTATAAATAAAAACGAGGTATTTATGAAAACAGTTACACTTTTGATAAATGATAGTAGATATTTTTAGAAAATCAATTAAGAAATAAAAAAATATTATTTTCAGAAAACAGTAATGTTGTTATCAACATACAATTTTTATATAAAAACTCGTTTCTTTGCTATTTCATTGTTTTGTTTATTTTAAAAACAGTGCAGGAAACATCTATCTGCAATGTTTGAATAAGGTTTCTCCTGACTGTGATGTCGATGAGACCATAACTGAAGCCAGAAAGGAACTATCCCAGAACGGTTGTGGTTAGTTTTTTTTTTATCAGAAACAGTAACCACACTGTAGCTAATTCATATTTTCACATTTTCCAAAACACTATTAGAAGAATTGATAACGGATTTTTCTCCGTAAATTTCACGACACAGTGTCTGTAACATCTTTAAGTATGTTGACAAGATTTTAGATGAAGTTATGTTTATCTATGAAGTAATTATAGAAAATAGAAATGTATTAAATGGCTATGTATAAAATAAAATAAGTTTTACTGTATATTCTCCCTTGATATTCAGTTATATTGTGTGTAACAGGGATACTTGGTGGAGTACTGTACATTGAGTAATTTGTTAAAACAACAAAGAGTGCAATTAAGAATTTATGAATGTTAAAAAACAACTTTGTTAAATCTTTATTTCCCCTTATTACATTGACGTGAAACTAGTAAAGCGCTTCCTATTGCTGTGTATTTTTTAACTTGCGTGTTGTGTACCAAGTAAACGTCTGATACAAATGTACATTTGAAAAGTTCTTTCTCAGTTTTCATTTTCGTAAATGATAACGGTGTATTTTCGATTGTCCCGTTTTTTAAAATAATAGATAAATAATAATATATTGGAAAATCTGAAAGACTTTGTGGGACAATTGGAAAGATTGAATGATCTAAAATCGGTAATGGTTTTGAAAGTAATTTGTGGAAGAGTGTATACGATAATTAATCGTATGTAGACAAAACGCGCGACTGGCGTATCGACTTATAAGTCAAGTACCTTTGATAACTATTTACTGATTATTAATGAATTTAATTTATATTAATCAGAATTAAACAGATCAGTTGTTTTTACATATTTTATTTTGTTTTAATATGATTGTAACATTAAGATAGTAAATAGATTTTTTCTTTACATCAGTTTCCAAACCATTCAGCCTTGCTCGTAAAAGTAAAAAGAAGAAAAAGAAGAAGGATGGGGATGATGATGACGACGACGGAGATGATAACAATTGTATGTGTTAAATTAAGATAAAAAAAATATAATTATAAGAAAATGACTCCGGATAGTGGTAGTTTCCCTCATCTTGCTATTTGTTTTATTAATAAACCATGCATTATAGATATTTTAGCTTTCTTTTATCAAAAGTCCATTTTGACTGAATATTTATTCCACAATTCAAATTAACATTTATATCAATGTTGATATGTTTGTGCAATAACTAATTTTGGTTTGATGTTGCTATACAAACAACACATTAAGATTAAGAGTGTGACACGGTTTTGACGGCTGTACTCTTATATTACATTTTACCAATTATGAGGGGGAAGGACCTATCCTGGATTTTTATTCGAATTTTAGGATGTCGGGATTTCAATTTCTTTAAATTCGGGACCTCGGGATTCTATGTTTTTAAGCCCGGGATTTCGGGATCGGGAATCTTCCGCACCCCCCCCCCCCCCCTTAAAATATGTCTGTTGGTTTGTCCACACATTGCTGTCAATTAAATGGAATTTAATGCGACTTTTCATACTAGTGGGAAGTAAATCTATCTATAATACCTGATTTAATTCACCATGTTCTACATAGAAAAATGGATGTACCGAATCAGAAATGTGACGTTTGTTATCCATTCAATTGATTGGTTTGGTATCAGATCCTGGTATATATGAGGATTTTGTTTTAATAATCACTAGGTCTATGCCACTGCTGGAAGAGTTTTTTCGTCGAGCGTATCACCAGCCCAGTTGTAAGAACTTCTGTGTTGACATGAATTATCATTGATATTGTCATAACTGAAAACAGCTGTTTACAAAACTTTAAAATTTTAAAATACTAAGGTTTTTTCTACCTCAGGAATAGATTACCTTAACTGTATTTGGCAAAACTTTTAGGAATGTTTAGTCCTTAATTCTCTTTAACTTCGTTCTTTATTTCTTTATTTTGATTATTTTACTGCTTAGTCTTTGAAACGAAACGCGCATCTGGCGCAAATTCAAAATTGCAATCCGGTAGCTTATGATGAGTATATTGAGCTTTTTTTTTTATTTCTGCCATTAGATAAACTTTCATTTTGAATTTTCTGCGGGGCTGTGTATATTTGCTACTTTTACATTGGAAATTTTGGAAGATTTAACATATAAAAGTATGAGACTATCAGAACTCTAAATTTGCTTTTAAATTTGATCAATTTGGAACTCCCTCATAATGATAGAAATAATTGAGGACAGGTAAAGTGTAAAACACAGTATAAAGTGAACAAAAAATATCAAAGGTAATACACAGGTTTTGCCAATTTAAGTGACACTCCATTTAATTGGCACCACTTTATGTTAAATGAAAAGTCGGTAATTTTGACAAATTTAAAAAAAAATTTAAACTTAATGTCCCAGTATTGCAATGTTGCTCATTATATTTCAAAAGAAATGTCTTTCCTTTTTTTCTACCATATTATCAACAAAATGTTACCATGCATTTAAATTTTGCGCAGCTTTCCTTTGCAATAAATTGATGATTATTGCATTACATATTACGAATTTATCATATTTGACATTCGTGGAACACGATATCAATCTTCAATCAGTTTATCTGATACTTTCTGTCTATTTAAAGTAAAAAGATAAAAAAAAAGCAGATATTTATCTTATTTGAACGTTTTTCAGAAATCCATTAGTTATCATTTCCGTTATTTTATGTTGAACACTTAAGAATTCTGGAATTCCGGACCATTGTGAAACACATAAGGGGAAAATACGTGACAATAGGCTATATTAGGTTCTTCAGTGATATATTTTGTAACTCGACCTAATTTCCTCTTCAGTGTTCTTATATTGTACTTTTACTTCAATATATCCGAGGTTTTGGGGGGGGGGGAGTAGAGTTTTCAAACTTATTGAACCCCGCACGATTCTGTATATATCTGTCCCAAGTAAAGAGCCTGTTATTCAGTGGTTGTCGTTTGTTGCTGTGTTACATATTTGATTTTCATTCATTGTTTTTTAAATAAATCTGGATGTTATTTTTCTTGTTTGAATTGTTTTACATTTGTCATTTCGGGGCCTTTTGCAGCTAACTATGCACTATTGGTTTTGTTCGTTGTTGGAGGCTGTATAGTGATATATACTTTTTGCCTTCTATGTCTCTGGAGAGTTGTATCATTAGCAGTTATACTACTTCTTCATATTTTTATATAAAAATAGGTGAACCGCACGATAAATTGCAAAGCATTAGCTTAAAAACAATTATATATATAAAAATTGCACAAACAATTCTATAGCTCTATCTTTGGGTGGCTTAAGACACCATTGCACCATACAACTTCATTCAAAATAGACCATCCAACATATTTTATTTCCGTTTAACACCTTTATTAATTCATTGATTGTAGTTTTTGGGAAGAAGGTGTGGCCAATATAGATTAACGTTCAGCTAGTAATCGTTCATTTAATTTTTTATTGTTATATATGATGACCATGTTTAAAGATGTCTTAAAATAACTTGTTTTTCTTTGCAGTTAGTGGTGCAGGAAGTATTCACCTCAACCTGGCAGTCATTGGTTTAGGACTTACATTTTATACGCTTGTTTAGATGCCGTATTTTTATACATCAATTTGAATAAACTACAGATACATGTATATGTATTTGTTTGCAAAACTGTTTAGGATTAACATTCTCATTCGAATTTACTTTGACACTTTTGAACTGATTGAATTGATCGATTAAAATACGAACAATTGAGAAAAATCTGTTTCGACGCTTGAATACTTTTCTTATTTTAATCTGTTTTAATAAATTTCTGAAAAGAAATATATTTAACAGTTATTATTGTTGAACTTTAATGTCCCCCTCCCTAGCACTTAGTACTTATTGTACATAGTTGTATATATATATATATATATAGCTATATATATATATATATATATATATATATATATATATACAAGTCTAAATTGAAAACAACGTTCAAACCTATGATTGCGTTGGATAAAAACCGCAATTTTTATACGTGTGCATGTAAAACAAATTCCGTTGTAGAAGGGTCTAAATACAGCACAAACAACATTTTCGAAAAGAGCGAAAACGTGAAAAAGTATATTTAAACAAAACGCATTTGATTAACAGGTTGAACAACTGATGTTCTTTAACCCTGCTGACTGCCATTGGCGATTGCCAAATAAAATTGATCACGAGATGTAACAAAATGGATTTTAATAAATTTAATACTAAACAGAAAACAATAAACTTGTGGCCCAGATGTTATGCCACAATCATAAGGTTTCAATATTTTTTTGTACACAATATCTAGATTTCGACAATATATGTCTCTTCAGTGATGTTAGGGATCGAAACGGTATTTGGAAGGCCTACGTATATATATATATATATACAACTCGTCTAAACATCAACCCAACAATGTTAGATCTTCAAATTGTTTGTTCTTTCCTCGCCAAGATTCGAACCCATGCTACTGAGATATCGTGACACCAAATCGCCTGCACTGTATCCGGTGCGCTAGACCACACGACCACATTGGCAGCGCAATAATAAAGCTTTTGGTGGCCGGTTGTTACCTTTCCTCGTCAGTTTTAATCTAGCGTCATAATACATGACGTACAGTCAAGTCACAACGCTCGGCAGGAAAATAATTATAGATTAACAGATTATATTGTAGAGTTGTCACTGACTTGGACGTACTTATAAATATAATTATTTTCTGTGGCTGTATCTTGCATTAATTTGTAGGGTCCTTTACTATAGATAATTGAGCTGATCTGTAACAATAACATCTCCATGCCTTATATATAATGTACTGTATAACGACGCTAGATTAAAACTGACGAGGAATGGTAACACCCGGCCACCGAAAGCTTTATTATTGTGAAGCCAAGGTGGTCGTGTGGTCTAGCGCACCGGATAAAGTGCAGGCGATTTGGTGTCACGATATCCCAGTAGCATGGGTTCGAATCCCGGCGAGGAAAGAACAAAAAATTTACAGATCTACCATTGTTGGGTTGATGTTTAGACGAGTTGTATATACATTATGTACACAGCCATGTATCACCATCATTGCTGGTGATCCGATGGATAAATCTGTTGTAGAGCTGTCACTGACTCAGACGTACTTATATATACATATATATATATATATAGATTACTAATAAATCCAACATTTATAATGTATAATAGTTTCACCTGAAGATTGTCTATGATAAGGTCAAGTAGAAATGGGAGTACCTCTGCAGGTTATTGAACTGTTGAAACAATTCCCTGAAGAGTCTGAAAGTGCATGACCTGATTCCTGGCAAAATATTCAAAAGTCCAAAAACCCTTATTTTTCTGGTGGTAAGGTAATACTTGTCTTTTGTGTCTATGCTAGTTTTTCTCGTCCTGATGTGCAGCAGATATTTTGTATTTGGACACTAACATGCATCATTTTATAATTTTAATATATTGCTTTTCGATTCGAATTATTTTTGGTAAAGGTTTGTTTTTTAACGATTCTCGCAGTACACCTAGTTTTGGAGAAGACGTTACTAAGTTGTAAAACTTGTGTCTGATCCTTTTGTCATTTTGAACAATAAAATATGTTTAAACTAAACCTAGTTATACATATTTTTCTATATACCACGGCTAAACAAGTTTGTTATCTTCATTTTCTTTATTTACGATGATGTAGATATTGTTAGAAAAAGTCATATTTAAAAATAAGATGATGTAGTTTGACTACATAGAAAAAACTTTTAACCCTGGCCAAAATGACAAGGAATATAGCAACTATAGGCCACCGTAAAGATTCTTTTCACCAAGGAAGGTTTCCTATTTATTTATCAACGTCTTTGATTGCAAATGTTTTGACATGTTTAATGTGTGCAAGAATTGCCGAACTCCCAGAAAAATTCAAAACAGAAGGTCCTTATTCAAATGGAAAAATCAAAAGCTGAAACACATCAAACGACAGGATTACAACTGTCATATTCCTGACTTGGTACAGGCATTTTCTTATGTAGACAATGGTGGATTGAACTTAGTATAAAACAATATTCCTGCCAAATGTTGTGACTTGACTGTACGTCATGTATACGTATCAATATAAATCAAAGAAGGTGTGGTGTGATTGCAAATGCAACAACTTTCAATCTGATACCTTATGCTGTAGATGTTAGCAACAATAGGTCATAATACGAATTTCAACATTGAGAAAAAAAATACTGCATAGCAGGTCAGGTTTTAATTTTGTGATCCCGGGAGGTAGTGGTAAACAAGTTAACTATGCAAACCATTCAACGTCTATACACCGACCATAAAATTAAAGGGCCTAATAACTAACCTCCATGGATGTGTAAAATGTCAATGTTAAATAAACATCAACACAATTCTTTAAAACTTGTAAACTATGTAAAAGTTTCAGGTGAATGAACAATGATGAGTTGGTGGGGCCATATAATATCCATGGAATAGAGACTGGCAAATGCATTCGAAATATCATTGACTAAACTTAAGACATTCACCATGTCCACCTTATGCTGAAACATCTACTTTAACATATAATTACTGCAAAACATTCAAAGTTAATAAAGCATGAATGAGAAGGAAGCAGATCAAACTCCGTGGAAAATTAAATGTGCCAATGCTAATAAATCTCGTACCAAATATTATTGACCTGATAATAATATTTCCCCTTAAATTTGACCTTATCATAGACAAGAACATTGTTAATGCCGCCGCCGTTAGTAACAGTACGCGTAAGTCTTACTTTTTAACTAAGTCGACGCGAGACAAAAGCAATCACAAAAACACAAAACAAAACGTTAAAAACAGATATGAGAACACACCCAGTTACTGAATGTCAGTTCAAATTCAATTACAACTTATGACGTCCAGTATCACTGTACTAGTATACATATTATTTAAGGTGCCAGCTGAAGGACGCCTATGGGTACGGGAGTTTCTCGCTAAATTGAATTCCCATTGGTGGCCTTCGGTTGTTGTCTACTCTATGGTCAGGTTGTTGTCGCTTTGACACATTCCCCATTTCCTTTCTCAATTTTTAATACAAAATCGTGTATCAAAGACTTAAATAACAACAAACATCTAACATCGAATGGATTTCGTATAAAGACTTAATTAACAGCAGAGAAAAACATGACATTATGCAATGCCAAACTAGTGGTAACGACAGATTGTACAACCATATGTGTATAATAATAATATTACCTTTGGTTTTAATTTAATAATAACAAACTTATATTATGATTTTACCGATAAAAACAATATATAAAGATATAATAACTGAGCAGAATTTGTATCCTTTTAGAATAAGTTAATTCAAAGGACCGATAAATATAACCGCATCATATCTCAATTATCGGGCTCGGTAAACAAACGTCTCCGTAAAATTTAAAATGTGCCTTCCCGTTTGAAAAAAATCGCAGTTCGAAATCCTTTAATCAGGGTAAACATTGGAATCTAAATCGTTACTTTAGACAAGAGATTCGTGAACGAGTTTAATATATAACACCATAAAGACTGACATACATCCTTTCTGGTTTTTTTTTTATTTAAAAGCATCAAATGAATTTTTGTGATTCACATATGCAAAAGAGAGACGAAAGTTACCAAAAGGACATTCAAACTTGCAAGTCGAAAATAAACTGACAAAACATAGAAAAATAAGACTGTTCAATGGGAACCCCACCAAATGCTATTGGTGCTCTCTAGTGCTCTGGAAGGTTAAGAAGGTCTTGCTCTCAATTAGGCATCCATCGTATTGCTCATGTTAATACGTGATAAGTCTAATTTGGTGAATTTTCATCTGCGAATCGAATTTTTTATAACGATCGACCAACTAGTCAAATGTACGAAGAGTAATTTCCACTTGGAACTGTTGGTTTAGTATCTTCCTTGTGAGCAGCAACCCTATACCAAGGAGGTCAATATAGGAGTCATTTATATTATATTATAGAAAATGCAATCCATCAAATATTGTATCAACTGGCATACTCCGTTTGTAGCTGGAATGTTTCTACATAAAAAACGGAAAGTTCACAATTATGAAACTGAAGTGATGTCTGATGTCGTAAACCAACCCTCGAGCTCATTATCAATTTCAAGATGTAGGTAAAAACATGAGGTAGACGTTAATTTATCCACACAAAAGTTGGCAGTAATTCAGTTGCTGATCATGTCTTGTATAGTGTTGTCTAGATCTTAAATTATCTTTTAGTCGTTTCTTGTATAGAGTTGTTTAGATCTTTAATGCTCTTTTGGTCGTGGCTTGTATAGTTTTGTCTAGATCTTAAATATCCTTTGATCGTGTCTTGTATAGTTTTGTCTAGATCTTAAATGTTCTTTTGGTGGTGTCTTGTGTAGTTTTATTTAGATCTTAAATGTTCTTTTGTTGGTGTCTTGTGTAGTTTTATTTAGATCTTAAATGATATTTTGGTCGCGTCTTGTATAGTTTTGTGTAGATCTTAAATGTTCTTTTATTCGCGTCTTGTATAGTTTTGTTTAGATGTTAAATGTTGTTTCTGAACAAAATCCATAAGGGATTCGGTCTCCGGCCTCAAACCCTATGGATTTTACTACCCCTTTATGGAGGTGGTGAGTGAACCTTATAACTTATGTTATCCGATATAAGCTTGGAAAAAAAATCTTTCTGGTTCATCAAATCGTAATCCAATTTCTGTAAATTTTTGTACATTAACTAAGCAAATCCAACACAAATTGTGTCAATATAAAATTAAGTAGATGTGGTTAGTGATACACTCATCTTACATACCAGCCTTAAACTCGAGTGCGCGTTTTTTCTTCAATAAACTCATGAATGACGTTGAAAAAAAACAACATGTTAATTGGCAATGAGCATTAAACTATTGTGTGCATTTGTCTACAACAAGCAAAAGAGTGACGCTCAATCCAAACAAAGCAATTTTTAATAATTCTCTCAAAATGTTGTGCTCGTTTCGTCTACAATAGGCTCAAATCAAAAAAGTTAATTGCCGATGAGCTCCAAGTCAAACTTGTGTGTGCGTTTTGATTTATTTTTTTTGGACTTTTTTTCCACTTATTGTTGTAACATCTTAACTGTCGTCACCTTTTGAATTTTATAGTTGTGCCATCATACCGCAAATTACTATTTTTATTTTGGCATATTTTTGGTAGGGTTCGTGTTGCTTAGTCTTTATGTTTCTATGTCGTGTCTTCTATACTATTATTTGTATGTTTGTCTTTTTATTTTAGCCATGGCATTGTCACTTTATTTCTAATCTATGATTTTGACGGTCCCTCTTTCGAGTATGTTAAAATGTTTAATCCCGCAGCATTTGTTTGCACCTGTCCGAAGTCAGGACAATTGTTGTCGTTTTTTTATGTGGTTCATAAGTGTTCCTCGTTTCTGGTTTTTATATAGATTACACAGTCTCCCTTTCCTTTTATCACCCCTCATATCAGTGAAGAAATTATGTGGAAAATGAGAGATAACTCTTACTAGTAAAAACCCAAAAACTGCAGAAAATTGCTCAGCCTCAACTGTTGAATTTTACATCTTTATATTTGCATTAAGCAACATAAAATGTACAGATGTTAAAACATTTTACAGTGATGGTTTTAGTGTTATGTAGATTTGCAATGAATGTCAACATTTTTTTATTTTGGAAACCACCATTTGATTATTATAGGATGGGGGGGGGGGGTGAAATTTGACGATAAGCTGCACCTCAATATTGGCCAAAACATGGGAGGACTAAAAAGCTGAGATAACGTAAAAGCAGGACATTTTTTCTAAGAAAAACTGACCAGAGATAGAGCGAAAACAAAGCTGAAGAAAAATAATCAGGATAAAAAAATCCTTCATGATACCCCCTCCCCCCTAGAAATCAAATGGTAGTTCCTGAATTATGTAACAAATGCAATCATTGGATGATATTTTCTTTAAATTCAGCAAATCAGTTTATACTTTATTGAATTTAGGATGGCTATGCTGAAATGGATTAAGCATAAGCTGAAATGAGTTTAGCATATGCTGAAATGAGTTTACGTCCACTTGTATTTTTGTCCATCTGATGAGTTAAGCCTTTTCCAACTGATTTTTATAGTTTGTTCTTATGTTGTACTGTTATACCACTGTTCCAGGTTAGGGGAGGGCTGGGATCCCGCTAACATGTTTAACCCCGCCACATTATTTATGTATGTGCCTGTCCCAAGTCAGGAGCCTGTAATTCAGTGGTTGTCGTTTGTTTATGTGTTACATATTTGTTTTTCGTTCATTTTTTTACATAAATAAGGCCGCTAGTTTTCTCGTTTGAATTGTTTTACATTGTCTTATCGGGGCCTTTTATAGCTGACTAAGCGGTATGGGCTTTTCTCATTGTTGAAGGTCGTACGGTGACCTATAGTTGGTAATGTCTGTGTCATTTTGGTTTTTTGTGGATAGTTGTCTCATTGGCAATCATACCACACCTTCTTTTTTTATATTAGCTTATGCTGATATTTGTTTAGCATAATTATGCTGAAATAAATTTGTAGAATTCTTATATCCTTGATTACTTGATTTCTGTATAAGCTTGATAATTCAGCATATGCTTAATTGAATTTAGCATACCCTAAATGATTTTAACATATGCTTTATTCGATATGTATGACCCTGATTCCACATTATAGATATAAAAATATCCAACGATGGGACCAATACCATGTTACACTTGAGAAATAAATGAGATTGTATTCAGAAGTCTTCCTTCTGTGTTGATAGAAATGATAAGATCAGAAGCAGACTTTATAGTTTTTGTAGTATACTTAATCTCATATTTACTAGGATTTGTGAAATGACAACACACACTTTAATGTAGGTGATCGACTGGTCGGTCATAAAACGCGCAAAACTTGAGAATAGCCTATAAAACATGCATTTTGACACTGTAAACACAATATCATCCTTATAGCGGAGTTTAACTTATGACGTACATGTTATTAAGCTCTTAAATAGCGTATGAACTCACATATATATACTCTATATATAGAAAAAAAGAGGGACGAAAGATACCAAAGGGACAGTCAAACTCATAAATCTAAAACAAACTGACAACGCCATGGCTAAAAATGAAAAAGGCAAACAGAAAAACAATAGAACACATGACACAACATAGAAAACTAAAGAATAAACAACACGAACCCCACCAAAAACTAGGGGTGATCTCAGGTGCTCCGGAAGGGTAAGCAGATCCTGCTCCACATGTGGCACCCGTCGTGTTGCTTATGTGATTACAAATCCGGTAAATAGTCTAATTCGGTAGGTCACATTCATGAAAGGGAAGGGGATTGCAGTTACGACGTAAGGAACCTATCTGATATCATTTGTGAAACGGTTATTCCATAACGGTCAACCAACTCGTGATGGCATCCGTAAAATTTACGAAGGGATGATTTCAACTTCACCATTTGGAACTCTAGGTTTAATAGCTTCCTTGTGAGCAGTAACCCTCTATCAAGAAAATCATGATAGGAAATGCAAGCACGGGAATATCGTATCAATTGGGAGATATATACCCCGTATGCAGGTGCTGCTGGAATGTTGGTACTTAGAAATGGAAAGTTCACAATTGGAAAGCTGAAATCATCTCTTTTGTCGTAAAGTTTTGTTTTCAACCGACCCTCATTGTCAATTTCTAGATGTAAGTCATGATATGAAGCCGACTTAACTGTATCTGTAGTACCCTTTATCTCCAATTCGATGGGATAGATGCGTTCCACATAGCCACCAAATTTTGAATTGTTTAGTGAAAGAACGTCATCTATATAGCGGAAAGTAGAGTTAAAGGATATTGCAAACTTCTTATCTTTCTTCCTAAGAAGCTGCTGTTACAGTACTATATAGAAATCAATTATCAAACAGTAAACCCATAATTTCATCATATACACATGGCAAAAAGTATTGCAACACCAAATTGAAATTCAAATTTAAAAAACACTCTTTATTTTTTTGGGATATAATTTGTTGAAATAGAACTAGTGAAACATTTTTAAAATCTCACCTGAGTTTAATCAATAAATATCGACTCGATAAGTTCTTAGCTTCACATGCAGCTACTGTACCCGTAAACAGTAAAACAGATGTTTTTATCCTCATTGTTTTCAAGACTTAAAATAACCAAGTTTATAAAGTTATGTTATTGACACCTTGCAATTGGTCATCCACAAATCTTAACTGCAGCAAGATGGCAGATGATCAGCATAAGAGAAGCATGAGAGAAGCAGGTATGTCGCTGTGAAGTATTGTGCACGTATTGTTGGTTATCATCATTCCACTATAAGTCGTTTTGAAAATAAAAATCAGGCAACAAACGATGTTAAAGACCTTTCGAGATCAAGAAGACCCCCTATAACATCTGCTATGGAAAATCAAGCATAATGAAGATTGGTCAGAAGGAATCCCATTGCAAACAATACAGTTCTAAAAAGAGAGTGGTGGCAATACAGGAGCCTTTAAACAAGAACTGTTCGAGATCGACTCATCGCTACTGGTTATCGTGCGATAAGACCATTTCGGGGACCTTTGCTTTCGAACAGACAGACTGTTACCCGTATCCAATGTAGTGCAGAGTTCGCCAATATGGGAAATTAGCATCGTGGAGGAAGATCCATTGTTCCAATGGAGTTCTGTGTATCTTCCTTGGCTCGATCGTAGCCCGGATTTGAACCATATCGAGCATATATGGGACACTATTGAGCGTAAAGTACGCGAAAGGACACCCCAGTTCAAACACGTCATGACAAAAACAACGCCCTTCATCAGGAACGATTGCTGCTACTTAGGCAACAAATAAGTCGACTTATGGCAGGAATCAGAAGACGTTAAGAGGCGGTTATCCGTTTTAATGGAGGCTGCGCACAAAGTACTAATTCTTTGGCGTATAACGAATCATGATGTGAACAATCATCTTCAGATTAATTTTGAAATATCTGACATTGTAAAGTTCGACTACAGTAAAAGTTGTTAAATGCATTTTTTTGTACAAAAAACACTTCATTTTGTTATCAAAATTGTGATTAGATAAAAACTTTTTTCATACATTTTTTCTTCGTTTTAATGCCAATGTTATCATTACCTATGTTTCAATATTATTTTACAACTATTTGAGTATATTCCATCCAAAATAAGAGGCTAATTTTTCAAATACTTTTTTCCATGTGTATATATCTGAATTGAATGAATCTAAAGACTGATTTGTGCTAAAGACATTAATACAGTTTTGAATTCGAATGTTGTTCACTTCCACACTGCATTATTAACGTAGTTATTGCTTAATTAAAGGGACGTTACCTGTCCATTTTTGTGTTCGCCGGTATGCCTTAACACCATGAGACAATCAAAGACAAGGTAAAACAACAGACAACATCATTGAATAATATTGTTAAATGGTATTTGAACCTCAAAAATTGTAATCAAATATATTTATTTACTTCCTATATAACTTTTCAACTTAACAATGTCAATGGACATAAAGCGTAAGATACTTAGGAGATACGTAAATCTCAATTAAGTGATTGCTTCCGCTGCATTACATTGTTAGAAACCTTAACAAGATTAATTCATTCATAACTTCTTTCGACACCAAACGAAATACAGTCAGATTTATAGTTTAGACATCTGCCTTTACTTGAACTGTTTTTGTTTTATTTTGTCGAAGTGTTTCTATCACAGTGACTTTTATAAGTGTTCTTTTATTCACTTTAATATAAATATTCAAGATGTATTATGAATGCTAATAAGACAACTTTGCGAAAGAGTTCAACTGATAGGTACGACAAAAAAAAGAATAGCAAATGTCATTAAAAGCCAAATGTTCAGACACCCTCTAACGATATATTTTGATATGAAAATATATGAAGTCGATGTGTTATTTCAAGTGTCAAATGATAGCTTATTATACGTGCTGATTCCAACAATCCGATGTTTCTTTACATTTTTCTATTAGATAAGAGAGGAAAATTGTAACGGTTTCAATATGTTTTGACATAATTATATGATAATTTAATTGACACTATCAAAATAGGGTTTTAAATACTTTTCAATCAGGAAAGTACAAAAAAGGCGACTTCCAGTTTCCGGCTTGCAACCTAATGCTTAAAGTCCCAAGGCTTTATCATGCAGATATTTGAAATAAAAGCAAAGGTTAAAATCTAAAATGTCAAATTTACATATAACCTTGACTTGAATATCAAGGTCATCATGATTGAACATCATATCAAAAGACCTCAAGTTTCTTACAATACATCTTACTTTTGCATTCAAGAGGAGAAAACTCCTAGAGAATATTTCCTCTTCGCTTGTAATACCCATTAATTTCCTATTGCGACAATTCATTGAATATATTTAGGTGATATCTATAACAGTTTCATGATATTAGCATGCACACGTAAAAGCAACAAATTTAATTAAGACATTGACCTTCGACCTTAGCCTTATTCTCTTGTTCATAAACAAAGAATTTCAAATCAGAAAATCCTAGGTGTCTATCATAAAGATTATTTTTATCACGTCTATATTATGTCAAATACGTAAGAAATAACTCTATCATGGATTGTTCAAATCTCTTCGATCAAATTCAATCGTAACGTGTACTTTTGTAAACTAAATTTGTCGTATTATGTTACGTTTGGGAAGAAGTAGTACGCACATGGAGAAAACTCTTACATGAGAAAGTGTTCTTTGAATAGGTGTCAGTTTCCAAATCATATAAGCTGTTCAATAAGCGACATTTTTTTAAATAACGCTACAAAACATATTGAACATATTGAAACATATATAACGCATGAACAAAATTTCGGCGGAGGAAAAATAAAGAAAAAATAATCAAAAGAAATCCTAAAGGCCTGTCCAAGGGAATGTTGAAATAATGTTTTACTGCAAGGTAAAAACGAAATAAAAAAAAATCAATGAAAAACGAGATATCATCTTTTCAATTAGCAATTTTCAATTTCCCATTTTTGTGATGTTCGAAGAACATGATACTAAAAACAGATCATATTTCTGTGTATTGTCGTACATTTCTTGAAACCTATAATTCGACAAAAAGTCTATTTTGAACGGCATTCATGTTTCGAAACAATCGAAAAGTTACTAAATGTATTAAGTCGCTGTTTAAAAAAGTAAGAATTTCATAATTGCCCTTCAAAGTCAGTATAGGATATTTTATATACATAAAGGAAGATGTGGTATGAGTGCCAATGAGACAACTATCCATCCAAATAACAATTTATAAAAGTAAACCATTATAGGTCAATGGTTATCCCTATTTAAATGTAAACATAACTCGCTAACATGAATGAACAATAAGTAAATGAAGAAAATACTATTAGTTACTGACATGTGTTTAAATAATAAATACACATCTTTATTGTCAAAGTTCGTACAAGTAAAAATCATTTTTAAGCAAAAGTTATAAAGGACAAAGAACACAACATATACAGTTAAGTCTGCCTCATATCTTGACTTTCATCGAGAAATTAACAATGAGGGTCGGTTGAGAACAAAACTGTTACGCAAAACGAGTTGATTTCAGCTTCCGAGTTGTGAAATTTTAATTTCTATGTAGCAACATTCCAGCAGCGCCTGCATATGGAGTATATATCTCCCAATTGACACGATATTCCCGCGCTTGTATTTTCTTGAGGGTTGCTGCTCACAAGAAAGCTACTAAACCAAGAATTCCAAATGGTGATGTTGAAATCATCCCTTCGTAAATTTTATGGATGCCATCATCAGTTGGATAACCGTTATGGAATAACCATTTCACAGATTATATCGGATATGTTTCTTACGTCGTTTCTACACTCTAGTTCCCTTTTAATGAATGTGACTTACCGAATTAGACTTTTTACCGGAATTGTGATAACATGAGCAATACGACGGTTGTAACATGTAGAACATGATCTATTTACCCTTAAGGAGAACCTGAGATCATTCCAAGTTGTTGGTAGGGTTAGTGTTGCTCAGTTTTCTGTGTTGTTTTTTGTGTACAATTAATTTCTGTTTGTCTTTTTCATTTTTAGCCATGGCGTTGTCAGTTTTTTTTCGATTTCTGAGTTTGATTTCTCCTGTGGTATCTTTCGTCCCTCTATTATGTACAAGATATTTTTGTACATGTTATAACCATTTTTGTTTTTGCATTGTACAAGTTATAATATGTATAATACTATTCTATATGTTATAATAGAGGTTTCTCAACATCTTACGAACGGACGAAACTCTACGAACGTATCGTTATGGAGCAGTAATTTTGTTATAATAAAATCTACGATAAATGTCTACCTATATATCATGTGCTTAAAGACAACAGTAAACAATTGCCTAGTCTTTTTGCAACCTTGCATTTTATTTTTGAGGTTAAACATCGGTGTTCCAATTTATTTTCTGTTGTTGAATGTTACGTATTCTTACGTTGAGTTTCGTTTGTTTACATGTCGAATATATTCGTTCGATTTATCTCCCTTATGTTGTTAAAACAATCGTTAAGTCTAATTTGCATTTCATTTGATTGATTGTTGAATGTTTAACGTTCTGTTGCAAGTATTCCATGATTTTCACGACCAGATTAGCGTTTGTAAATGGATTGAAAAGTGATTGAGATGACACAAGTTTATTTTTTTGTTATTTAATATATCACATAGGCGGATCCCCGGGGGTTGGGTGGGGCTTTTGTGGGGAAAAAATGTTATTATGTAGGGAATCACTTAATCATGACTGGGAGTGGCCCTTCTAAGGTCAGTCAGCGGGCCCCTAAATATGAAAAGTTCTGGATCGCAACTGTATCCGCACATCCTTTAAAAATATGGAACGAATAAAGGAGGGTGAAATTGGGTAAATTCTGTCTCCTAGAATAAAGCACCCAACAGAAAAGTCTCAATGTGAGCTAGGTCCAGTTAGTCCGACTTGCTGTTAAATTATTTTTGGGAATAAGTTACAGAAATATAAAGGTACACTCAATCAATCGTAAAGTTATAGAGTTTTGTGTATTCTTGTTGAAAGTATGAGTGCTACAGCACCAACAAAACTGATAGTTACATAGTTTTTTAAAGTGCACTTTCATTAAATTCTATTTTCAAATTTAAAAGAAAAAAAAATGAAAAAATAAAAACCGAAGAAAACATGTACAGCATTCCATAAAAACTCCACGAAAAAAATAATAATAATTATTTATATATACTAACAAAGAAAATAAGAACTGCGAAGAAAACAAAACAAACCAAAAAAAAACTAAATACATTACAGAACATCTTTTTGGAACTGTTCTTTTTTGGGTTTTTTTCAAATATTTATTTCAATCAACCTTTTAGTTATCTCTTTGACTTTATCAGTTTAGCTTGAATATAAATCAGTTATAATTATTCAAGGTCAAGAAGTGATCATTTAAATTTTAGAGTTAGGGCAAGGAGGTTACCCCGGATCCGAGGATGTTTAAAAAAAAAATTAAAAAAAATAGAGGCGTTCACTCCTAAATTAGTTTTACCTCATGTTTGCGAAAGACCTTTTTCCATTGATCTTATCATTTCTAAAATTCAAAATTATTCCTAGCCTCTTTTATTCCAAAGTTCTATATTACCCTTTTTCATATATATGTACTAAAAAATTCGAAATGATGTTGTTATGTTTATCAACATCTTTTGTACGATTGCTGTCCTGGGTCTAAATATTTTATATCCTTCGCCATAATTTATTGATCAATTAGATTTTCAACTGTTTTGATTAAACCGTAAATTGTATATCATATATATCATATATATCAAGTAAAAATAATATGTTTACGACTCAAAAGTCTTACAAATTCCAAAATGTAAATATTTTTTATGCAAAAGAAAGCCGATAGTCCAAAACTATTGAATAAATGAATGCTCCCTCTTTTCTCGTTACGGCAAGTTACGTGAAGTTAGGTCAAATTTCGTTCGTTCGTAAGATGTTGAGAAACCTCTAATATGTACAATACTTTTTACATGTAATAACATGTACACTTCTTTTTTACATGGTATACCATGAACAAAACTTGGTAAGAAGATAATATAATTTATTAGTAAAAAAGCTTCCGTTTAATGTTTTATTATCTCCGAATGAGATTCAATCTTTAATATTTCTTATATTCTGTCTAAAAAGATCAAATGTGAAATTGACAGCAGTTGTTTACTCTTTAACCAAATGTGGTGTAACAAATAATCTTTTTTTAGATTTGGTAACTAGAAAAAAAATCTGTAAAAGATTTTTAATAACTGTTTACATTATTTTCAACTATTGTTATGTTCTATTGAAAAAATAATGATTTTTTAAGAAAGACACATTTTTCGGGCAAGACAAAGTTCATAACAAGACTTTGGATATTAATCGTCATCGCTTAAAAAATATGCATTAACGCTCAAATGACATTCAGGTTTGGAAAATAAAAAAACAATGAATATCTAAGCGAATAGTGTATTCTTTGTTTCTGTATTATTCTACGAAAGGACATAATAGTGGATTTACAAAAACTTGTAGTTGTCTTTCTTATCATGTATCATGATAAGAATGAAACCATTTTCCAGGACATTTATTACAACATACTATTGCAAGGGGAAGATATACAGATTCAATAACATGAACTGAATGCATCCAATCTTAATGCGACAATTTATCTTCTAGTCCCAAAGGTCCGAAATACCAAGTTAAACAGTTTTGTGACCATAAGTGATAAAACAACATGATTTTTATCTTACTTTCTGCAGACTACAAATAAGCAAATCAACTTAAATACATTGCTGGTATGATATAGAAGGCTTTCGTATTTGCATGAATTATATATTATGAAGCGAAAGTTATAATTCAACAGTGATGATTTTTCTTGTGTAAACTCCTAAATGACCTTGTGTACCTAAAACTAATTTAATTTATAAAACTGAAAATATTTGCCAGTAAACAAGTTCAGAATTATTGTTTAGAAAATGACATGCATTTCAAAGTAGTAAGGTACTTTCGAATCACGATATCTTTAAAAAAAATGTTTCTTCTGTACTTAAACGTTATGCATTCTGTACATGAACTTATCATACAGCTGGAACAAAGAACACATTTTGATTTAATAATGACGTTATTCGTTTCATTGAGAGCAGAAACCTATATACTCATTTTAAGTTCATCGCATGTATATGGATAATCCAATACGTATCTTAATATTTCAGTTCACCAACAACTATATTGTAGATATCTATAAGCAGATATCATTCTCAGTTCTGACAACGTCAAGGCTTCAAAATGAAAAAAAGATAAACAAATACATAATAGTACATAAGACACAACATAAAAAAACTAAAGACTAAGCAACACGAATCCCGCCAAAAACTTTAGGTGATCTCGGGTGCTCCATAGAGAATACATATTTCTTTCGATGTGAGGTCTTTTTAATGTCAATATAAGCTGATTATAAACATTTAATTACGAATAAAAGTGATCCAAGTAACAAAAAATAGATATGTTTGGATTAAATTCATCGTCTTTTATTAAGCTCTTCGAAAATTTAATTCACATGTTATTGTTGGATCAGCATATTACATTAAATAACTTTATTGTATTTAACACAGATTGCATACATAATAAGGAAACTGAAAATAAAACATCATCAGAATTTATGTTTTAAGACAAAACTTATAGGTTTCTACATGTAGGTGCTCTTATCCACATTTCTTAATTTTAATTTTTACATCTAATTCTTCTCTGAAAAGTAGGGAAGTATCTCTTCTTTATGTTAAAATAACATAGTTGTTAATCGAATTTCGTTTATTTTCTTTCTGATTTTTTGTAAAGTGGTATTTAGTGGGTAAACATGAGATTTGTCGTAGTGATACGTAGTTGTACTGAATGTTCACGGTCACGGGACTCTATTGTTGCTGATAGACTTCTGGTGAAAACCGTGACCTGCTTTCCAACTGATGGTCGCCGATGAAAGCGAGAAATTTTGACGTCATAATTGAATTTTGATCGATGAAAAACTGAGATCAAACGAACCACACGTTGGTTAAGTATTGTTATAAAATGGGTGCAGAAAGGGATACATTTACACACTTCCTGATTAAATGCAGTGAATTTGTAAAACATAGTAATACTTTTCAATTTGAAAATTATTATCAAAAGTTTACAACAGTAACACTCATCAAGTGTGAGGTTAAATTAGCCTTAAATTTTTATCCAACATCTGACATACTGTAGACAAATGACACAGGCACATATGGCTTTAAAATCAAGCTTTAGCTGGCACTTATGGTAGAAGCATCGTTTTGGATTAAAGAACGATAACTCTCTCTACACGACCCATCTGAAAAGTTTCGTCACCCTCGTTAAATCTCGTTCTATTATTTTTTTAAAAGGCTGCCGAATTAAAAGTTTCAACGCGACCTTGAAAAAACGGGGACATATCGGAATAATTTCGATTTTAAATACATGATTTTTTATTTGTTTACAAAAACAAGAATTCTGAAATTTTGGTAACTTGTGTAGTTTATTTAAATTTTATTGTACCACGGAAGTTACTGAAGTTTGGACAACAACATCTGACGCCATGTTTTGTCTGCCTCTTATTCCATTAACAGTGAGGTCAACAAATTTCCTAAATAATCACAGGTAGTTCATTTAAAAGTCACAAAATTATAAATAATTAGAAACCAATTGTTTAGAGAACAATTGAAGGTCTTTCCATCAAAACAATGTATTTTGATATGAAAAAGTTGTGAAATTAAGTTTAAAATGTCATTTCAATCGTAAATAATAGCTTATTGTACGCTGTTTTCAAAAATATATGGTTTCTATACAATATGTTTTAAATAAGGGAGTTAATTTCTTACTTCCGGTTTGAAAAAATCTATTTCCGATAATATTTGAATATTTACTTGACACTGATTCCAAAAATATCTGGTTCTTTATACTTTTATATTAAAAAAGTACAAGAAATAGCTACTTCCGGTTTACACAAGGTCACTTCCGGTTTTTTCAAGGTTAAATGGTTTGATACCGTTTTCCAAAAGTCTCATGGCTTTATCATGTATACATATGAGATAAAAGCAAACGTACCCTTGCAATTAAAATTTACATGTTACGACATGTCGCAACTAACAATTTAGTAAAACTAATTTGTTGATATCTTATACAGTTCTTGGGAATAAGTGAAAATAAGCCAAATTCAAAAATTAGAATATGACCTTGACCTAAGGACCTGAAATCAAAAGATCCTAGGTCTCTATCACTTATGGTTTACAAGATAGAAATGCATATCACTTATATCAAATGCATAAGGGCAAATAACTCTCGTTCATATTGCTTCTGTTAAAATAGGACAAATCATGCGAAGGATATAACGAGCATTTTTATAAATTAAATTTGTCGTAATCTTTTACGGTTGCGAAGGAGTAGTGGACACAAGGAAAACAGTGTTTGGGGAGATAATTCCTACAAAAAAAAGTATTCAGTTACGCAGGGTAAATTTCATAGGCGCATAAACTGTTCGATATCATATACCAAATATCTAAGCGACATATTGCGAAACAAATATTTATCGCAAGAACAAAATTAGGCGGAAGAAAAAACAATCAGAAGAAAAACAATAGGTCTTTCCACAGAAAAATGGAAAGACCTAAAAATAACATATTTAGCGTAAAAGTTCCGTCCAGCCATGGGAACACAGAAAAAAACTCTGCAAGCAATACATTTCGGGATAAATTTTTGTATGATGGCCATGCGGCATGAGGGGTAAACTTCGGGGCACTGGGCATGGTTGTCAATAACTACTTATGTTCATCTGCCACATAATTCCCAATATCACGTAGCAGTGATAATGAGTCAGCTTTTTTTCACCGAAGCCCTTCAGCGCTATCAATTAAAATTATTTAGTCAAAATTTTACACTATTATTAAGGTTTATCATAACAATTTGGCAAATACGGCCGTCTTTCCACCGAAAAAACTGTGTACAGACTTACCTGTGCGGTTTCGGAAGTTTTTTAGAGATATAAAAGTTAAATTCATTTTGCATATCTGAAAGATAAAATCGTTTTTGGTAAAGATCTGGATTCAAAATAATTGTTTTTTGTCCTCTTCTTGAACAGATTTTTTTTCCATCAATTTGGGAATTGAATATTTTTTTTATAAAAAAGAAAAATACCATACCCCTCCTGCCTTTTGAAGTTCAAAGATTGCTCCCTAAACATTTTCCATCTGAACTTATTATTTTATTTTAATTAAAAACTGTTTATGTAGCCTGCACTAGGACATTCGTCCTGAACATGCATGAAATATTTGCCACTGGACGTTAAAAAATCAACAACCAATCAATATATAGGACATTGTCTTGTTATAAAGCTGGCATTTAAGGTAGCGCCTTTCTCATATTATAAAAAATGAACGTAAAACAAATATTTAACATATAAACAAACGACAATCAGTGAATTACAGTCTCCTGATGTATTGTTGATAAGTTACATAACAATCGAATTTCTTTTTAAAATCTAAGGGGAACTCCTAGTGAATGTTACCGCTTCGTTTTGAATAATATTTCTTATTGCGGCAGATTAAAAATAACAATTGCGTGACTATCTTTTGTCTATATACATGTGTATTACAGTTTCATCGGAGTAACATGCACAAGCTAGACATATATATATATATATATATATATATTACTTTGATCTACGACGTTGGCCTTATGTTCTTTTTGAAGGACCAAGGACCTCAAATCAGATGATCCTATTTCTATTACTTAAGACTGATGAGTTTCAATACATTTCTCTGATGTCAAATTTATAAGGGAAAATAACTGTCTTATAGAATGTTCAAATCACTTCTTGACAGTCTGAGGATATAACGGGTATTTTTGTAAATGAATTCGTCTGAATCTTTTGGTGTTGCCAAGGAGTAGTACAAACAAACAAAAAACAGTGTTTTGGGATATAGCTCTTACACGAGAAAGTGTTCCTTCAGAGGAGGCTGTCAGTTGCAAAAGCATATAAACTGTTCGATATAGTATACAAAAACTCTCTTGAAATAAAAGTACAGTGCATGAACACAATTGGGCGAATGAAAAAATAAACAATAATCAGAATTAATTCTAAAGATGCTTCTTCATTAAAGAGGGAAGACTTATTAATTGACCCCACGATAAAATCCCTATAGCTAAATTCAATGACAAATGGTTACTGACATGTGTTATAACGAAAGAGACATATCGTTATTGTCACATTGTGTAAAAGTAAACAACCATCATCTTGCATTGTACAAATCATAACATATACAACACCTTTTGTACATAATCGAAACTTGCACACGACATATAAACTGTAATAACATTTGAATCTCGATTTACCTAACATAAATATAACTTCTCAAATAGACAGTCCTACGCTGTACAATGGAAAATATGAGATGAATTAGTTTTTTTGAATGATTGTGCACACGAAATAAGTCTTACAATATCCTATGGTGATTCTGATTGCTGAAAATGAAAAGCATAACAGTTGTTTCTTTCAAACCTGATTTAAGGTTTGTATGCATTTGGTCATTATAATGTTGTCATTCGTGTGCATGCATTAGTAGTTAAGACAGCAGTGGTAGTGAAATAAAGGTGAAGACGAAATGTTCTATAAAATTGAGAAAGGAAATGGAAAATGTGTCAAAGCAAATACATCCCGACCATAGAGTAGTCGACAGCCGAAGGCCACCAATGGGTCTTCAACACATATCACATATTATTAGCATTGATACTTGGAGAAAGACGCCCGTTTTTAAGACACATAGTAAAAATTTATACAGGTAGTTTTGCATGACGAGAATAAAATCTGATTTTTAAGAGTTCAGTTTTGACTATCATATTTTTAACAAATTTAGATAAACTGTACATTATTGACATTTCTTTCGTTACCAAAAAAACACGTTTTGGTTAGAAATGATTTAATTGTGTGTTAAATCTTCGCTTTAATTTTTTATTACTTCCGCGTTAGATTTAAGTTGTTATTGCTCATATAAAAACTAAATCACAACAATGCTACACGTCAAGAACGATTTACAAAGGTGAGTCGCTTATCAAATGGCAATGGCAATAATCAAATGCTCTAACCCATCACACGAATGCATAACAACTGTCATATTCTTACCTTAGTACAGGATTGCACCTGGTTTTATATCATCACAATTGCAATAAAAAGACAACAAGTTCCGTGTAATTCATTTCTGTTACGTTCTGGTACATTGTAGCTAAACCTTTTACTTGTATAAAATTAACTTCAAACTCTATTATATTAACAACGGTAGTTACAATGTTATATTGATAATTTTAATATTATATTACAGCTAAAAAGATTAATTGTGAAATGACAAGAGTTGTTCCTCTTCAACCAAGTTCATTGTAACAAGTATTTCTTCAGACTCGGAAACGAGTTATATATAACTCTTCTATAGATTTATGTCAACACTTTACATTATTTTCAACTATCAATAAATGTTGGAAATATATTTGCAAACACTTCCTTCTGATCAAGATAAGATTGTAACCTATGTCTAGGATTAACGAAATAATGAATTCTGTTGTCAGGGGATTATCTTTATTGCTTGATAAACTCTCATGTGCTAAATAGTTTTCGCCTCTGAAAAGATTTAAAAATTGCGTATGACAAAGAAGTTTGTATATCTTCACAAGACAGTATTTCAATAAATTTACTGTCCATATCAAGAGTATCAATTAAAGTTCTAGCTTTTGCAAACAGTTCAAACCTAATATCGTCATATCATGGGCAAATCAACAAAAAATGTTTTTCACTTTCAAAATCGTTCCTATTACATAGTCGGCACAGTCTTTCATCTACTGGTGTTCGCGGTCGGGCGTATCGTCCTGTCTCGATAGCCAACGGCAGAGACCCGCTACGGAACAGGGAAACAGTTCGACGCACATTTTTTGGGAGTTGTAGCTTAAGGTATCGCTCAGTTTTAACGTTTGTTTTGTATAAACGGTATGTCCTTAGTTTATTTTCTTTTCATTGTTCGAATCGTCAAACAACTCTTGTTTGAAGTCATCGTTATCAACAACATCAAAGCGCTGTTTTATTGTTCGCATAACAGTTTTTTTTTGTAGAAATTAATGTATCATTTAGAATAGCAATGGCATCAACGGTTTCAGCAAAACTTTTCACTTTAACGTACCGTCCTTCACGTCGATGTTTAGTCAACTCGGTAATCTTTCGAGTTAAACGCGTATCATCAGATCGCAATATCCGACTTAATAATCGTATACATGCAGTTCTTTGTTTCGTAAAACACGAGGTCCAACCCATATCTCCTCGAATCGCAGTATTTGCCGTGTATCTTCTAACAGACATGAAAAATTCAGCTGCTTTGTTCTTAATAGAGTTTATTACTGAATGCACTTTTGTGCCCCATATTCCCGAGCTATAAACTTACACTTGTTCAACCATAGTAGAATACAACTTGGAAAATACAGAGTGTGTCATTCCACCTGCGCTGAAAAATTTGCTAAAGAACGCACCGAGTGCTCTGCTCGCTGATTTTGATAGTTCACGTACAGCTTTGTCATACGTTAAATGTTCATCTTACCACATGTTTGTCTTGAACAAGTAAAGTTAAAGCTACTACGATCGATAGATTGATTTCGGAACGGACGGATTAACATCAAGCTTCCACTGACTACACCAATCTGAGACAACATCTAACATTTTTTGCAAACTATCTTCATCGGTTGCAATAAGCGCAATGCCGCACTGTAGATTGTAAATGCGTTCGGACAAATCATTAATATAGATCGCGAACATTGCCGGTGATAACAAACACCCTTTTCTTACACCACAGTCAACATCAAACCATGGAGTGTAATTATCATTCGGACTGTACATTTGCCATTCTCGTAAAGTAACTGTATGGCGGGAAGGAATTTTCCGTGAATACCTGCACGTCGGAGTTTATACCACAATAGGCTTCTAGATACTGAATCAAACGCCTTCCTCATGTCTATAAAACTGACGAATGTAGATTGTTTTGATATTTTTCTGTTTGATATAACTGAAGTAAGGCTATATATATGCTCTTCACAACTGCGTTTTTGGACGAAAGCCATTTTGTTCCTCACACCGAATATCGTTGTCCTGTAAATGATTACATAAACGTGAATTCAAGACACTACAGTAGATTTTGCTCGGTACGGATATAATCGTGATTCCCCTGTAGTTTGTTGGGAGGTGTTTATCGTTTGTTCCAACAATTGCCAATTAAACACCCTTTCTTATATTTCTTGTAATGAAATATTACAATTTACATGTTCAACCTCTAAAAATCATGTTGTCCGGTTTTGTTTTCTGACAACTAAATCATTCAAAGAATATATAAGTAAACAGGCTTTTGATTTCTCACAAATATAATAGATTATAGAGAAAACATGTCCCTTACTGGTATGCTTTTAATACAACGAAAGCATGTGATAACATTTTGCATTTTTAAGGGGCTTTTCAATGTTGTCCCAAGGGGTATTTGTCCTCCTGTTACCACTGTTTTTTTTCACCTGTGCAAACGTTTAAAAGACACAAGATTTCATGTCATGTAATGCAATGGGAAGAGCATCATTTCCTGGATGTATGACTCCACATGTATAGGTGAATGGCAGCAATGAATGGAAAAATCAGAACTCCCCAAAGATCAAAATTATATTAAGAATATTTTTTTTTGTTCTCTATTGTTGCAATCTTTTTGTGTACCGTTTGAGAATATTTCATTGGCAGTACCATAACAGTAAATGTTTTTTTTTATAGTATCTTATGTAATTGATATGTAGATGGAAGTCATCACAATTGCAATAAAAAGACAAGTTCCGTGTAATTCATTTCTGTTACGTTCTGCCATGTTACCTATTAAAAAGTAACAGTATTGCCATGATCAGTACATGTAACAGGAAAGATGTTAAAGACAATTTCACTGATGAATCACAAAGTTTATCTTCTATATGCCAACCATTTCTTGTAATATAAGTTATAAACATCATATTAAATAAATCTCAACATAATATACAGTATATTCCATAAAAGACAGGTTTTTTACTTAACAGCAGAGAACATTGTGCAATTTTAGTATAGCATGGTAACAGAAAGCAATTTATTTAAGAATTTTCCATTACATAGGCAGATTCTACATCTTGCAAATAAGGTTTCAAAAGATAAATGACATTGTTTGCTGTTATCTTCCAATTGTGACCAATTTGATAGGATGTATTGTTCTTAAACTATGAAATAAATGTAAAGCAATTGTTTTAAAAGAATAAGTATTTCCTTAACAACTCTGTCCTGACACTTGTCCTGTTACTCAAGATTCTTTCATGTTATCGAAACATCGGACTATATTTGAGTATATTAGTATTTCTTAACCTTTTGTATTGAAAAAGCTAAATACAAAAATGGCATTTGATAAAATATTGTATGCTATAGTAGTAAACCAGATACAGTATATTTAACTTATTCTTTATTTCCATTTTAAACTTTTAAATTTTTTTCAAAATAAGTTCACTTTCATTTGGCAAAAAGAAAAAACTTGAATTTGCACCATTTTTAAAATATCAATTATTACCACATGTAACAATTGTTTGAATTACAGACAACAGTTCCTAGATCCTCAATATGTGTTCCTCCATGTGTGCTATTGAAAGACCGGTTCTAAAGATATTTTTTTTCTTAATGCCAAAAGTGAGACATTTTTAGATATAATCTTATGAACCAAAATTATAGTTGTCAGTTCAGAATTATTGTCTAGGAAATGAACTGCACTTCAAACGTAGTGAAGTACACTCGAATCCCAAAGCTACATTTTAGATTTATATCTTTATAAATCATTCTTCTGTACCTGAACGTTCTTTACATGAATTTCGCGTACAGCTTGAACAAAGAACACATTAACAATAACTTTAATGTTATCAATACATAATTCGTTTCATTGGGATATATACTCATTTTTAACTTCATCGCACATATATGGATACTTCAATACGTATACGTATCGTTATACTTCAGGTCCACAACAACTGTATATGTAGATATATATTAGTAGATATCAGTCTTAGGTCTGTTTATCCATCATATAATGATAAATGTATGTTGGTATCATGATCAAACTATTGTAAAATTTAAACGATTTCTGTTATTGAGTTCTTTTTTTATTTCGATATTTCTTTTTTTATCCTATTAGTTCAACAGAAAAAAAGTACCTTAACAAAAATGAATACTTCTTTCCAAGGACGATTGTCAGCTTCAATGAACGGAGAACCCATATTTGTCCCCATTAAGTCTAGAAAAAAGTTTATGTATAGAACAAAAGAGAGAACTTATTTTTAATAAGAAACCAGACTGTCATTACTTTAGTCTCAAGATAGCAAGAATAAAAATTTGTCAGGGGTTATACAAGAGGGACAATGTAATTTGTTATGCAACATTTTCTTAGATATGTGGTGAATTAGTTGAAATATTTAAAATCTCTTGAAATGAACAATATGTTTGAAAAAATATCTTAGCCAAATGTTTCCTTTTATCAATATTGCCTAGTCGTCTATGCAAAGGTTCCCCACTTCCTTTTTTTTAACTTATATTACGGAATGCTAGTTTAAAAACAATAACATTAAATACATATGTCATGTTCTCCAAGACTTAAGTATCAATCAATTCTTTACGTCGTAACTGCAATCACCTTCCCTTTCATGAATGTGACCTACCGAATTAGACTATTTACCGGATTTGTAATCGCATAAGCAACACGACGGGTGCCACATGTGGAGCAGGATCTGCTTACCCTTCCGGAGCACCTGAGATCACCCCTAGTTTTTGGTGGGGTTCGTGTTGTTTATTCTTTAGTTTTCTATGTTGTGTCATGTGTACTATCGTTTTTCTGTTTGTCTTTTTCATTTTTAGCCATGGCGTTGTCAGTTTGTTTTAGATTTACGAGTTTGACTGTCCCTTTGGTATCTTTCGTCCCTCTTTCAGTTCACATCCAACGTATTAAGCATAAACAAGTTTTTAAGGTTGTCGTTAGTTAATTTCTGCATTAACATTTTGTAAAGTGTTTGTTAGTTTCCCCTTAAATCATTTCACATTTTATATGTTGGGAAATTCTAGCATAAAGTAACTAGGAGACTTGTGAATTCTGGCTACTAATTACATGGTTGTCTGTAATCAGTCATACAGGGGGAAAGTACCATTCAAAGTGAACGTTGCAAGTTAATAAATGTTATATTGCCAATCAAAAACATAATGTTTGAGAAAAAAATTAAAGTAACTCCTGAATCTGTAGAATCAAATGCCCAATTATTTTTCTTGTCAACCGATGATGCTGTTGGAGTAGAAACTTGAATAGAAACTTTTTATAAAACATTTAATAGAAAACATTAAAATGTCATCCTTTTAGATGGAAGTATAATTTAAACGAGCATCACTGAAGAGACATGTATTGTCGAAATGCGCATCTGGTGCAGGAAAATTGGTACTGTTAATGTTATTACTACCACTGTGTCGATGCCTGTGCTGGTGGACTGTAAGACCCCGAGGATATCTCCAGCCCAGTAGCCAGTACTTCGGTACAGGCATGAAAATACGGATTTTTTGTGTTATTAAAATTTACTGTTACAAAATGTTAAAAATTATTATAAATTAAGGAATGTATCTCCCTCATGCAAAGCTTTGTTTCTGTTCACGGATTTAGCTACACTTTTAGGTCCTTTTGGATTATAGCTTTTCATCTTTGATATAAGCTTTGGTTTTTCAAATATTTAGGCCACGAGCATCACTGAAGAGACATGTATTGTTTAAATCCTCATCTGGTGCAGGAAAATTGGTACCGTCAATATTATTAAATGGGGTTCGTGTTGCTTATTCTGTAGTTTTCTATGTTGTGTCATGTGTACTATTGTTTGTCTGTTTGTCTTTTTTCATTTTTAGCCATGGCGTTGTCAATTTATTTTCGATTTATGAGGTTGATGGTCCCTTTGGTATCTTTCGTCTCTTTTAAACTTAGAATAGCATTTGTACTTTAACATTCGTATTTGTGTTAATATGTTATATTGTTTTTACTTTTATTAGCCCTTGATTTATTTCAGTCTTTTGTTTTGTATTATATAATTTAGATAGATAAACAAATGATACATTTCCTTATTGTTACATTGTAAACTAAGTATGGTACAAATCTTGAAATTTCATTGGACACAAGTAAAAACTAGTTGGATAAAGTTATCGGGAAATTAATAAGTGGCCAAGTATATATAGATTAAAATAATAACTTATCAAAGATTTTAAGATTGTGATTTTGGAAGGCATAGCAATAACCGACAATAACAACATTAATTTATACCAAACAGGTAATGTTTTATTAAATATTTTAAATTATGAGGGTCTTCGTATTTTTTTTCTGAAACAAAATATTTTTTTGTACATTGTACATGTTAGTCTTTTCCTTGTTTTCACTAAATGGATGTTAAAAAGAATTTGATTATAAAATTAGTTTGTCTGTTTATATTTCACATAGTAAAATTGAGAATGGAAATGGGGAATGTGTCAAAGAGACAACAACCCGACCAAATAAAAAACAACAGCAGAGGGTCACCAACAGGTCTTCAATGTAGCGAGAAATTCCCGCACCCGGAGGCGTCCTTCAGCTGGCCCCTAAACAAATATATACTAGTCCAGTGATAATGAACGCCATACTAATTTCCAAATTGTACACAAGAAACTAAATGAAAATAATACAAGACTAACAAAGGCCAGAGGCTCCTGACTTGGGACAGGCGCAAAAATGCGGCGGGGTTAAACATGTTTGTGAGATCTCAACCGTCCCCCTATACCTCTAACCAATGTAGAAACATGATTCCTCTGATGAAAAGAGGTGATTATAATTTTTAATCATTCGTTTCCTGTAAATTACCAGAACGTTTTTTTGTTCTTTATAAAATTGTGTCTGTGTGCAATTCATGAATGTAAGTGAGTTGTTATATAGTAAATAATTTGATTCTTGTTAATATTTTTCTTATTTATATTTTTTTTGTATTATATTTGATTAAAATGCGTCCAGGTTAGTCTTTTTTATTTATATTAATTGTGTACTTTTTGTTGTCCTCTTGTTTATTACCATGATCATGCAAGGTAAGTTATATTTAGATCTGTGTTGTTTCTGTCGGTAAAATAGTGTCTATCTTAGTTCAAGACAAAACTTGTCTTCAATCAAACCTCACCAGTTCTACTGGGTTTAGTCGGTTTTTATAGACGTTTATGTACTTTGTAGATATCTATAGGTTGTCAACTTATAAATCCGTTTGATATGGTTGAAATAAAATACCTTGATCTTAGAACCTTGAACTTTGTCTTCTACTTGATATTGTTTATTTAAGTATAGGCTGAAACTTATACATTTTAATAAAAATTGCTTAATAAAAATACAAAGCAAACAATTTATGTAACCTTTCTATCAATTGTTTGATGACTGCGATATACGAAATTTAGGCATTATTTGTTTACAATGGTCAACTTATCAATTGATTGAACGAATACAAATTAAGGTTATAAAAAACCAATGCACATGAATTCCAAAAGCAGCAAACCTGTTCGCATCCACAGGGTAATCGTTTTCTGTAGGGAATACATCACACTAGAAAGTTGAACAATCAAAGTTTGAAATCCGATGAGGCTCTATTCTTAAGAAGATATAATAGGGAATCTTTTTAAGAAGGTAACTCTGAAAATATTTTTGCCTATATTTTATACAGTGGCTGAAACAAGGACTTGTTTTAACTGCGCCGCAGAAATGCAAAGACGTCAATATATGACAAGGAGAAATAATGCAGGTCAGATTTTTTTGTATATAGTTTTTTTTTTTAATTGCACACTTAAGCATCGCTCCATTGATAAGTCTTTTTTATCTGCATATAACATGCTAACGAGAATGAGGAATAAAGGATAAACAGTTGCACATTCATCAAACAAAAGTTACCAAAGGGTGATTTAGATTAAAATTATTACTTTTTTTTAAGTAAAAAAACAATATTTCTTAAAATATTAATGCGAGACTTTGATATTAAACTTGGTTTCTCTGCTGTTCCATTGTGTTTTGTTTTATTTTAAAAACAGTGCAGCGAAAACATATGTCGAATGTGATCAAGAATGCTGCAAAATCGGCGTTTCAGCTGCAGAAAAAATTAAGCAGTCGACTGTGGTATGTATACTTCATCGTAATTATCCTTTTTATACATTAAAATGAGGTTCAGAAAGACTGTTTAGTATACTCAATCGTAATTATCCTTTATGTTACATTAGAATCAGGTTCATCAAGACTGTGGTAGGTTTAATCAATCGCAATTATATTTTTTTTACCTTGAAATGAGGTTCAGCAAGACTGTGGTTAGTATACTCAATCGTAATCGTTCTTTGTTATACATTGAAATGAGGTTCAGCAAGGCTGTGGTAGGTAAACTGAATCGTAATTATCCTTTGCTTTACATTGAAATGAGGTTAAGCAAGACTGTGGTAGGTAAACGCAATCGCAATTATCCTTTGTTATACATTAAAATGAGGTTTATCAAGGCTTTGGTAAGTATACGCAATCGTAATTATCCTTTGTTATACATTTAAATGAGGTACAGCATGGCTGTGGTAAATATATTCAATCGTAATTATGTTTATCATCTTGCAATTAAAATTTAAATGACTAGTTTGCACATTTAAGTATATTATGACAGGCAAAATAGACGACATAACATTACTAAATATAACTTTCTCTGAAAGAAGCTGACAGTATTAGGCTATCTATCTTCTTCTGGAATTCAAACTATTGCAAAAAGGAAGAATCAAATAAAACAGTTAAAGTGGATACAACAGGTCAACTGTTAGGAATATGACAGTTGTTTTCCATTCCAATGATGTGTTTAAAGCTTTTAATTTTGACATTTGAAAAAGGACTTTCCGTTTTGACCTACATGTATACTCGTATTTATTTATTTTTTTTAATTTTTGGACAAAACACAAGCAGGTCTAGAAAAGTATCAACAACAACCGGTTGCAATAAACATCAGCATTGATTCAACCGATTTCAATAAGACCCTACGTGAAATAAGCACCCCTTTTAGTTCAAGCGAAAAACGAACAATTTTGGAAATTCTCAATAAATCAAAACATTTGTTTCCTGTACTTCCGTGTCTTTTATCTTGTGTCAAATTAAGAGGTTTGGCTATCAACCAAAAACCTACTATTTTCTTCTAAAGAAAATGCCTGCTCCAAGTCAGGAATATAACAGTTGTCAATTTAATTGATGTGTATGAGCTTTCGATTTTGACATTTCATTAGTACCTTTCCGTTTGAATTTTCCCCGGATTTTGAGATTTTACTTTTTTCAAGTAAACGGAAATAAAAAATTCTGTTTCTTTTTTTTTCTACAAAATAAGTAAAACTGATTCATTTACATTCACTACAAAGCAGGGAAATTGGATGCCTGCACCAAATCATTTGCGGACGAGGTAGGACTTGACAAGGAAAAATATTGTTGTATAAAGTTCTTGTTTTTTCCTTCATTTGCACAATTGCATGTAAGCATCGCTCTACGGATAGCAGTCCTTTTCGTCTACATATACATATAACATGGTATAAAATAAAAATTATGAATAAGGGATAAAAAGTTGAATCTTCAATAAATGAAAGTAACTAAAGGCAGATTTAAGTTAAAATTATAGCTTCGATACTAGATATATATTATTGACAAATTTATAATTTAAACAAATATTTGTTCAAATATTAATATGACACTTTTATAATATACTACTTTCTTGTTTTAAAAAAGTGCAGAAAAGGCATATTTGGAATGTGCGAAACAAGACTGCACTTCGGATGAACTTGCCAAAGCGGCTCAGGAAGGTTGTGGTAAGTATAATAAAACGCAATCTCTCTTTACTATTCATTGAGCTATTACAATATATGGGTTTCTCATTGGTGTGTCTTATGAAAGCGAAATTGGCGTTTGGCGTATTAATTCATAACAAATGTACTTTCGACAAGTTGTTTCTTCCTTTTACGTTTCAGTATTACATGTACAGGAAAAATACACGACCCCTCTTTAACAAATACTTTTTCCTCTGAAGGACAGTGACAGTCTTGTATGGAAGCGCATATGGTACACCCCTTGTTAAGTTATTTTGTTGCTGATAAGTCGGAATCATTAGTTATGTTGTGTGTTATAATTGGAACCTAATCATCATGTGGCGTCAACTTGTCGGAATGGTGAGGAAATAATTGCATTACAATGTCGACTTGTTAATATAAATATAATTACTTAGTAATAAGAAGTCGACATGATGGATTCAACTTGTTAATCGATCAAGTCGACATCTTGTTTATTTGAAGATGAGTTAAACCACGTGACTACTTTGGAAAAACATAGGTCTATTTTTAAACCGATTTCAATATTTCGTTTGTTTTATGTGCCTCGGTTGTATGAGTTATTTTGTATGAAAGGGGAAACGGCAGTCAAATATCAGAAAAATGTACTAAAAAATAACAATATTTCTGACATAAGGGGGATATACCCCCACCATTTAGTCAGGCCGTTTATTTTCCTTAGTTCTCAAATGGAATCAGTACTATACTAAATTCGTGAAGGATTCCACGTAACCCTTTGTCTTGCCTGAGATTGCTGTTGACTCTCAAAAGTTTTTTCTGTAACATACAAGATTTAAAAAATATATTTTGTCTGTAGATGCTTTATCTTTAACTAAAAGATTAACTCTTATACAACGATACACGCTTTATAACATAAATGGAGATTTACAAATTTATCAGGACAAAAAAAGTTTTATTAACTGCAAAACAAAACTCTCAGAATAATACTTCGTGTCTTTTTGTTGTTGGGATGTACAATGCAAGTTCCCGGCCATGCCCACGTATGTGTTTTATTTCTATTTGTATCCATCTGATGATTTAAGCCTTTTTCAATTGATTTTTATTGTTCATTCTTATGTTGTAATGTTACACCACTATCGCAGGTTATGGGAGGGTTAGGATCGCGCTAACATGTTTAACCCTCCACATTCTATATGTATGTGCCTGCTCACTGTCCGGAGCTTGTTATTCAGTGTTTGTCGTTTGTTGATGTGTTACATATTTGTTTTTCGTTCATTTTTTGTTCATTAATAAGTTCGTTAGTTAACTCGTTTGAATTGTTTTACATTTATCATTTCGGGGTCTTTTAAAGTGGACTAGCCAGTATGGCTTTTGCTCATTGTTGAAGGTCGTACGGTAACCTATAATTGTTAATATCTGTGTCATTTGGTCTCTTATGGAGAGTTGTCTCATTGACAATTATACCACTTATTTTTTTAATATACTTAAGAAGGTGAGGTATGATAGCCAATTATAAGACATCTCTCCAAAACATACCAAATCAATGAGAAGTAAACCGCAATATGTCACTATATGTTATTTAACAATGAGAAAAACCCTACCGCATAGTAAGCTATTAAAGACCCTGAAATCAAAAATGTGAAGAAAAAAAAAGAGAAACATAACAATCTAAACGACGAAGACGCCGACGCCATTAATACCGACGACTGAATAAAGAATTGTTTTGTCTCACTTCAACGACATTAATGTCGCAAGCTCGACACAAATCAATTGACAAGTACTTGATTGCAAACAAATGGAACACTTGTAATCATCTCACACTCAATTACAGGGAAACAACGGATAATATATGTTCCAATTGTCGTAACCATAATTCCTTCAGCTTTTCCTTGAGAATGACCTACCGCATTCTACCAAATCACTGGGTTTATAATTTCATGAATATAACGACAGGTGACTCGCGTTGATCAGGATCAGCTCACTCTTTGAGATCTCCGTCGGATTCTAATAAAATTCTATCGGCCAGTAATACCGATCTATTGAGTTATCCAGCTACAACTGATTTTTTATGTTTCTTGTTGTGCTGTGACAAGGCAGTCCCAGTTTGAGTTGGGGTTGAGCGCTCACAGAGTGACTTGTTTAACTCCGCCACATTTTTGATATGCCTGTCACAAGTCAAGAGCCCGTAGTTCAATAGTTTCTGTTGGCTCATGTGTTTCATATTTGTTTTTTGAAAATTATTCTTGTTATAAGTAAGGCCGATACATTTTTCATTTGAATTGTTTCACATTTCCGCGTGGTGGTCTGTTATAGCCGACTATACGATTTGTTATAGGTCGTACGACTGCCTGTAATTGCTGACATCCTCTTTATCTAAACTCTGGTAGCTAGTTGTCTCATTGGCAATCACACCACATTTCACAAATTTATTGAGTAATGGCGTCGACGTTTTCGTCATTTAGATTGTTAGATTTCCCGCCTGTGTAGTTTTACATGTCATTTCGGATTCTTTCATAGCTTACTATGCGGTAAAGGTTTTGCTGATCTTCTTATCTTTATTTAACTAACGGATCGCTTCCCGTGCGCTTCCGTCGATATAATTCACTGCGATTTTACAAAGATACTAGGGAACAGGACAATTGTTTTTTGCAGTAAGTTAAATTAACTGTTATGTAAATCTCCATGAATTATAATATCAGTTAATATTTTAGATCATACAAGATTTAAAAAAATGTTTTTTTGTAGATGCTTTGATTTTAATAGATCAAAATAAAGCATCAACAGAAAAACAACTATGTTCTAAATCTTGTATGTTTCAGAAAAATAGACTTTTTATAGTCAACATTACAATTATTCACTGACAGCAGCAATCTCATACAACAAAAGATTCCGTTGAATCCTTCACGAATTTATCATTATACTGATTTGATTTGAGAACTAAGGACAATAAAAGGCCTGACTAAATGGTGGGGGTATATATCCCCCTTATGTCCGAAATATTGTTATTTTGTAGTACATTTGTATGATATTTAACTGCCGTTCCCCCTTTTAATACAAAATAACTCACACAACCGAAGCACATTAAACAAACGAAATATGGAACTCGGTTTAAAAATAAGACCCATGGTTTTCCAAAGTAGTGACGTGGTTTACCTCATCTTTAAATAAACAAGTTGTCGACTTGATCAATTTACAAGTTGAATTCATCATGTGACTTGTCGACTTCTTATTACTATTTCACTACATTTATATTAACAAGTCGGCATTGGTATGCAATTGTTTCCTCATCATTCCGACAAGTTGACTCCACATGATGATTAGATTCCAGCTTATAACACACAACATAACTAATAATTCCGACTTATTAGCAACAAAATAACTTAACAAGGGGTGTACAATATGCGCTTCCATAGTCTTGGGATATCTAACTCAAACTGGAATTCAAACTGTGCAATACATGTAAGTAAGAATAAAACAAACATGTTGACATTAATTAACAGCGGTAACTTTTCCAAGTAAGTCTTATAAGTTGTTTTTTCTTCCTTTGATTAATTTGAGCTAATGCTTTTGCCATTTCAGAACTTCAAGGGACTTTTCATTTTGAATTTTGCTCGGATGTTGATATTGTTGTTATTTTACTTTTCTCGGACAAAAGCACACGCAGGTCTAGATCTATAAAAGTATAAGAAACATCCGGTTTCAATAGACATCAACATAAACATCAATTCAACGGAGTTTATGAAGACCCTGAATTAAATCGGAAAATTGAGATCATTTTTTTAAATTTCAAAACAAGTTATGTCTGCATTGCCTTGTCGTTTATCTTTTTGCAAATCAAATAAATTTATATTTATTCAGTCAACCGAATGAAAAACTGATGCATTTACATTTTATACTGGCAACACAGCTTTACCATTTTACAGACTACGTAGCCCTAAAAGTTGATATGTTATGTAACAGTTCGTCTCTCCCTCTATTATCATTCTGCCATAATAAAATTGAAAGCAATCTGAACTATAAGATTACTTAACAATTATTCTCATACCAGAAATTAGCATCCGTTAACTATATAGTACATGTTCGACATCTGTTTAAACAGGTTCATCCAAATGTTGAAATGTCCCTTTAAGATGCCTCTTGGTTGAAGGATAGACCATTTTGAAATCAGACCAAATTTCCATTTAATTGTCGCATAATTGACTGTTTTTCATATTCTTTATATGCATATTTGTTTTCTAGAAAATGTTATTAGGTTGCCGACACAAACTTGGATTTTTGAAGTTTTTTAAATTTTCATAGAACGTTTGTAAGGGCATGTTGACATCTTTTTCTATTTTTTTTTATAGTATTTTAAAAACGTTTTTTATAAAAATTTGATTTCCTTTGTTTGTTTTATTTTTTTTTTTAAAGGAAAGGAAACAATACGAGTAAACAATCAACAAGCAATTATATAATTATAATGTAATATAATAATATTTTTGTATATTTCACGATAACCAAAACCAAAAGTTACAGAGGTTTAAACTTAACTTGTTTTTTCATTACAGGTGCCGGAAGTATTATTTTCAACCTGGCTGTAATTGGTTTAGAACTTACATTGTATATGCTGGTTTAATGCCGCATGTTTAATACATGAGTATGAACAGACATGAAGATACATTTACATGATAACAAACAATGTTTAAGATGTAAGTTCCTCGCCTGAACTTAATCCAATTTGATAATTTGTCACTGCTTTGATAGACCAAACTAATGTGCAAATCTTCTTTTAGACACTTGCATACATTTTTTTGCTTAATTTAAATTTAAATAAATTCATTTAACAATTATTGTGAATTTCTAACAACAGTAATTATGAATTGAAGTGTGAATACCTCATACCCTTTTGCACTCTGAAATTTAATAAAATGTCCTAGAATATTGATCGTTTTGTATGTACAGCATTGGTGCTGCCTATCTTATCGACATTTTTATATCCGTTACTGTTTCTGAACTGCTAGACAGAATTCCGTTACAATTCCACAGAAGATTACTGTCAGTGCTTCGGTACTGACATGATTAAACAAACTTTTCTAAAATTGTCCGTTTATAAATTTTGAAATTATTATGAAACTAAGGTTTCAACTCCCTCATGCAAAGTTGGCTTTAGATGAATTTGGCTATTTATTTTAGGTATTTTTAACATATAGCTCTTCAGCGATTTTCGGTACTTATACATCTTCGGATTTCAAATGTTTGGCTTTGAGCGTTCCTGATGAAGGTAAATCCAGAAAAACGCTTCGGACGCAATAAATTATTAAACGTGTTGTTTTATATTTGTACCTCCTCCTTTAAGTTCTTTTCAAAATCCTTTTTGGTAAATGTTCTTTGTTAAACACCGAGAACGGTAACATAGTCGCTCATCTAAATTTGATAACGATGTATCTAGTTCTACGTGTTGTTGTGCTCTGCAAGCTAAAAATTGTTATTTACCAAGAAGTTAAAGAAATATTGTCATACTAAGATTTCTTTGGTCCGAGAGTTAACCCTTTTTGGAGTTGTGCATTCGTTTAGCTGTGAAGGATCTACAAGTACGAAAACATATTAAATCTAGTTTTTGAGAAACAAGTTCTCTACACCTTTAAGATCATTTGCAACCTCTCTAATATGTTCACAAGTGGCCTGTTTCAAATAATTTCCGAGCACACCCATGTCACTAATCAGTCTTAAGTTTAAATGTAGATTGAGCTTCGCTCTCCAATTATCTAGATTATATCAATTGCAATTACTAGCTGTAGGAAGTAAAAAGGATGACGACGGATATGTCCCAATTGTCGTCCTCTTGTCTTCAAATGTGACCTACCAAAGTCGACTTATATTTAGTTATACTTCAATGAGCAACATGACATAAGCAACACGTGAATTAAAACTGTTTATCCTCCCTGATAAACAACATCACTCCGGTTCGTGTTGTACAGTCTTTCTGTGTTATAGTGTGAGTTCATAAAATCAGGTAATGTTGTCATTTGCTCGTTGTTTCGGTTTTTTTGTGCATAGCGTTGACATTCTGTTAACATGTGATTTTGACGCTTGATTTGTGTTAGAGAAATATTTTGTTACATTTATACGACGTGTTTTTCAACAAACAATTAGCATCCCCATGTAAACAAACTAATATAAAAAAAAGATGTGGTATGATTGCCAATGAGACAACTCTCCACAAGAGACCACTTTGACAACGAAATTAACAACTATAGGTAACCGTACGGACTTCAACAATGAGCAAAGCCCATACCGCATAGTCAGCTATAAAAGGCCCCGAAATGACAATGAAAAAATTCAAACGAGAAAACTAACGGCCTTATTTATATAAGAAAAAATAACGAGAAACGAATATGTAACACGTTAACAAACGACTACCACTGAATAACACACTCCTGACTTGGACAGGCACATACCTAGGACAGTCTTATAACAGTACAACATAAGAACTATAATAATAGGTTGAAAAAGGATTAACCTATCAGATTACCAAAAATACAAGTGGACGTGACCGGGTACCTGACGTACATCCCAACAACAAAAGCCCATCTTCATGAGGCGTTATTCATAACAGGCTTACGACAAACAGAAACTTTTGAGAAAGAAAGAAAAGAATTCAAAAGTATTATTGAATTCTGGCTCTCCTATATAGACGATGTATTCTCACTAAATAATTCAAAACTTGGCGACTGTTGCACGCATCTATCCCATTGCACTTGAGTTAAAAGATACTTCAGATAGAGTTATAATTAAGTTTGTCTCATATCTTGACATCTAGAAGTTGACATAGAAAGTAGGTTCCAAACAAAACTTTCTGGCAAAAGAGACGATTTCAGCTTCCAATTGTAAACAACAATATTGTCCCACTTTTACCGAATCAAGGCCATGTTACATTTGAGAAATAATTGAGATAATAGTCAGAATTCGTCCTTTTGTGTTGATGGAAATAAATGAATCAAAAGCAAACTTCATAGCTTTTGTAGAATACTCAATCACCAATTCACTAGGATTTGTGAAATGAAAGCACACACTTAAATGTATGTGATTGACTGACCGGTCATGAAACGTGCAAAACTTGAGAATGGCCAATAAAATGTATAACAAACTGTAAACTAAATATCATCCTTATAGAGAAAATAGTTTAACTGGATGACGTACATGTTAGTATGCTCTTAAAGGGGGACAAAAGATACCAAAGCGACAGTCAAACTCATAGACCGAATATAGACTGAAAACGCCATAGCTAAACACAAACGGATAAATAATAGTACAGATTGCAAGATAAAGTATAGAGAACTAAACATTAAGCAACACGAATCCCACCATAAACTAGTGGTGATCTTTGGTGCACCGGAAGGGTAAGAGAATTCTGCTCTACATATGGTACCCATGTTGCTTAAGTTATTACGAACCCGGTAAATAGTATAGTTTGGTAGGTTACATTCGTGAAAAGGGAAAATCAATAACGTATGAACTGACAGATATATACTCTATATTCAGGCGCTGCTGGAATTTTAGTTTTAATTAAAAAAAACATCACGAAATATAAACCCCATAATTGTTTCAGATATTTGTTATCAAGAATGATGTTTTTAATTAAGACAGTTCTTCAATGTATCTTTCAATTTGAATGTTGTTCACCTTCCATACCTCATTATTAACGTAGTTATTGCTTAATTCAAGGGATGTTACCTGTCCATTTTGTCTTAAAACCACGAGACAACCAGAGACAAGGTACAACAACAGACAGCATCATTGAATAATTTTGTTAGATGCTAATTTATTAGAACCGCAAAAATTGTAATCAGTTATATTTGTATACTTTCTTTTAAGCTGAACTACTAGTATGTCTGATTCAATAGATATCAAACTTAAGATACTTAGAAGAAACGGAAATCTCAATTAGGTTGGGGATTATTGCTTCCGCCGCATTACCTTGTTAGAAATCGACATCAAACGAAATACAGTCTTACTTATTGTTTAGACATCTGAAGTCTATTACCAATTTTCTTGCACCAGATACGCATTTCGACAATACATGTCTCTTCAGTGATGCTCGTGGCCAAAATTTGAAATCCAAAGCTTATAAAAAAGATGAAGAGCTATAATCCAAAAGGTCCAAAAAGTATAGCCAAATCCGTGAAAGGAATCAGAGCTTTGCAAGATGGAGATACATTCCTTAATTTATAATAATTTCTATCATTTTGTAACAGTAAATTTTAATAACACAAAAAATCCGTATTTTTCATGCCAGTACCGAAGTACTGGCTACTGGGGTGGTAATACCCCGGGGACTAATAGTCCACCAGCAGAGGCATCGACCCAGTGGTAGTAATAAAATTAACGGTACCAATTTTCTTGCACCAGATGCGCATTTCGACAATACAACCGTTTTTGTTTTATATATGTCGTATGGTTTTTATCACAGCAACGTGCAGCATACTTTCTATTCATTTAAATATAAACATCTAAGGCCGTGTTCACACCAAACGCCGTGTAGAGTAAACATGTTTACAATTAGTTTAGAGTAGTGTACACTGGTTCCTCATTACATTTGTTCACATCTATATACCGTGTTTAGCTACCTGTACATAAGATATGTTCCCACTTGTAAACTATATGTCATTTAAATGTTCATTACGTAGAACTAAATTCAAAATATTTGGACCATTTTTCTAGCGATAAGGGAACAACCATTTGACTTCAAAATGGGGGTGGGGATGGGGGGGGGGGGGGTGGTGGTTTGGAATGGAAATATTCCGATCCCCAATTTGATAAAATAAAAATGGTCATACAGATGATAAAAAAAATATTATGAATCAAGAGTTCCCCCATACATTATAGTGTTAAATATTGGGAAAAAAAAGAATTTGATCACCAGCATCGAAAAAAAGGAATAAAAACGTACGCGAGAAAAAAATCTGACTCAGATAAAAAAAAATAACCCTCCCCCTTTTTTAAGTTAAGTGGTTACTACTTTATAAAAGCCATTTTTATAATTTGTAGTAGTTTGAATATACTAGAGATGTCTCGATTACGCATTAGAAAACGTTAGCTGCAGCAGCGTGCTTACAGCCGAAAAAAAGGATTGAGATATTAGGGATCACTACATTTTTATCTTTTCTGTTCGTTTCAAATGGTATTTCTTCTCCAAGGAGTGTAATGTATTGATTGTTGATGGTCATCAAACTACTGGATTTAACCAAATTAATAACACCAATAAAGTATCACATTTATTGTTCACATCAGACAAGCTAACAACATCCGGTTACACAAGTATAGCTAATAACCAAAAAGGTTAATATGATTAAATACCAAAATGAATAGGAAAGTACCAAATGAATATTACAGATATTACATTTCTCCCCTTTTACTAAAAAAATATCTTTATTTCCTTGTTCTTTTAAATTTCCAAAATCTAGCTTTTAAGTATAATCTTTCAAAACTTAACCAGCAAAAATTTACTGAAAATGTAAAGTTTGTCTTTTTAAAATATCAAAATTAACATGATTAACCTGAGTATCAAGTAAATGTATGAAAATACTTTAAAATTCATAATACTAAATTCTTGACTAGAATTTGATTTAACAAAAAAAAAAAACAATAAAAAATTGTCATCTCAATTAACCGTCTATAAACCCAAGTAGACAATTGTCTCAATTGTTTAAAACAACATCTTTGTATCTGGATGGTAGTTTCCGGTCACGAGTTGGTCTAGACGGTTTGGACGGCTCTAGACTTGGGACGGATTTCATCAATTTGTTAGACTGAGCTTTATCATTAATTCCACCATTCTGATTTCCTTTTAACACATTTTGATTCTCACTAGATATATTTTGATTTTGAATTTCACTATAGACATTTTGATTTTCACTATTGACATTTCCACTATTGACATTTTGATTTTCACTATTGACATTTTGATTTTCACTATTGACATTTTGATTTTCATTATTGACATTTTCACTATTGACATTTTGATTTTCACAAGATTTCCTTTCAATGAATCTTTTAATATGTGTGACATTTCTCTTATATGTATCACCATCATCATTTTGAACAACAACACTATTTCCATGCTTTTCCAGCAGTGTGAATGGTTTCGGATTAAAGGTTGTAGACAATTTATTTCCTCTATTTTGTTTCACTAAAACAGAATCTCCTGCTTTCAAATCATTTGTTGTCGCATTCCTTCTTGTGTCCGCATATAGTTTTCCTTTCTCCTTCCTTTGACTATCTCGGTCGTGCATGTTTAATTAAAAGTCATCCAAACCCACCCAAGCAGAAAGTATTGATCTATTTTCTATATTAATATGCTCATATGCGCTGGTTATTTTAAAAGTATTTGTTTTGCTTTCCATATATATGTATGCTCATTAGCATTGATAATATTTTTTGAAAAGATCATGGAATACATATTATTGACATTGGTTTTATTTATATTGATGTTTTATATGATTACGGGATTTTTTATGGTGTTTCACCTCTTATTTTTTACGTGGCGAGGATCTTCAGCGGCCTCCACGTTTCACAGATTGTGATAGATTATGGACCATACACCGGATATTTAATACGTTGCTAAATATTAATCAGTTACAAGAAATGATCTGTAACAAGTATATTTATTTGTACTTGATTAGGGTTTATAACTTTCAGCTCGATTGTCTTGAACGTTTACAAGCTATTCTATTATTTTCCTTAACCATGATTCTCATTGGTTGTTTCCAACAGTCAGAAATCAATGTTTTATGATAGATCGTTCCAATTGCTTCACTGTTTGATAGAATTTAGTAACACGCCTTTTTTCTTTTTCTAACCTGTGGTGAACTCTTTGCCTCGTTTCAGGCTTTATCTATGTCATTATTTCTATTATGTATGTATACAAGTTTGTGTATCTTTATTGTTTTGATATGCGTATTACTCGTATTTCTTATATAAAGTTTTAGATACATTTTCATGATTTATCACGCCTTGTTAACTTTTCTTGTAAATTTTTGTGTCTTTTATACGCTATGACTGGTTTCCTTCTTAAAATGATTGAGAGTTCAGGGTCATTTTCTATCAAATTCCAATGTTTTATAATTGATCTTTTTAACTGTTTCACTGCTGGGTTATATTTAGTGATAAAGATTGTCGTTTTAACATCTGGTTTTTCAGTGTTAGTCAATAAATCATTTCGTTCTAAGTTTGAGGTAGATATAATCGCTTCATCGATTTCTGTTTGCTTATAATTTCTTTGTAATAATTTTTCTCTTAATGAATTAATGATCTTGGTACGTTCATATATATCGTTTGTGTTTCTTATATTACGGATAATCTCTCCTTTAATGAAGCCTTTGAATACGCTTTTAGGATGACAACTGTTTCTATCTAAGTATTGAAAAGTTTCTGTTGGTTTTCTGAAAGTCTTAAGATCTAGGATCCCAGAGTCCAAAAATCTTTTGCCTTTATATACTTCAGTATCTAAAAATATAATTCTTTCCGACGATATTTCGTAGGTGAACTTCAAATATTTGTGTGCCTTGTTTGCCGTTATGAAAAGTTCTTGGAGTTCTAAAAGCGTATTCAAAGGCTTCATTAAAGGAGAGATTATCCGTAATATAAGAAACACAAACGATATATATGAACGTACCAAGATCATTAATTCATTTAGAGAAAAATTATTACAAAGAAATTATAAGCAAACAGAAATCGATGAAGCGATTATATCTACCTCAAACTTAGAACGAAATGATTTATTGACTAACACTGAAAAACCAGATGTTAAAACGACAATCTTTATCACTAAATATAACCCAGCAGTGAAACAGTTAAAAAGATCAATTATAAAACATTGGAATTTGATAGAAAATGACCCTGAACTCAAAATCATTTTAAGAAGGAAACCAGTCATAGCGTATAAAAGACACAAAAATTTACAAGAAAAGTTAACAAGGCGTGATAAATCATGAAAATGTATCTAAAACTTTATATAAGAAATACGAGTAATACGCATATCAAAACAATAAAGATACACAAACTTGTATACATACATAATAGAAATGATGACATAGATAAAGCCTGAAACGAGGCAAAGAGTTCACCACAGGTTAGAAAAAGAAAAAAGGCGTGTTACTAAATTCTATCAAACAGTGAAGCAATTGGAACGATCTATCATAAAACATTGATTTCTGACTGTTGGAAACAACCAATGAGAATCATGGTTAAGGAAAATAATAGAATAGCTTGTAAACGTTCAAGACAATCGAGCTGAAAGTTATAAACCCTAATCAAGTACAAATAAATATACTTGTTACAGATCATTTCTTGTAACTGATTAATATTTAGCAACGTATTAAATATCCGGTGTATGGTCCATAATCTATCACAATCTGTGAAACGTGGAGGCCGCTGAAGATCCTCGCCACGTAAAATATAAGAGGTGAAACACCATAAAAAATCCCGTAATCATATAAAACATCAATATAAATAAAACCAATGTCAATAATATGTATTCCATGATCTTTTCAAAAAATATTATCAATGCTAATGAGCATACATATATATGGAAAGCAAAACAAATACTTTTAAAATAACCAGCGCATATGAGCATATTAATATAGAAAATAGATCAATACTTTCTGCTTGGGTGGGTTTGGATGACTTTTAATTAAACGTGATCCTGGAATATATTTCACAACATATTTAAAAGGTTGCATTCTAAGCATCCACCTTTCAACTCGAGCACATGGTTTAGACTTAGGCGAGAATATAAATTCCAACGGACGATGATCTGTTAGCAACTCAAAATCATGACCCAGTAAATACATATGGAACCTTTCACAGGCCCATACTAACCCTAACGCCTCTTTTTCTGTTTGTGAATACTTCCTTTCGATAGTTGTGAGACTTCTGCTTGCATAGCATATGACTTTGTACTCATCATTCTGTTTCTGTACTAGAACAGCACCTAAGCCTACAGGGCTTGCATCTGCAATTACTTGAGTTTTCGCTTTCAAGCTGAAATAGCTTAAATTAGACGCATCCACCAGACCTTTTTTCAATTTTTCAAAAGAATCATTTTGTTCTGGTCCCCATTGAAATTTTGTCTCTTTGTGGAGCAAGCGGTGTAGTGGTTCTGCTACAGTTGCTAGATTTGGTATGAAACGACCAACAAAATTAACTAACCCTAGAAAACTCCTGATCTCAGAAACTGATTCTGGCCTTCTAGCATTTACAATTGCTTCAACTTTAGACTGAGACACACCAATCCCATGTTCTGATAACATGTGACCCATAAACTCAATGTTTGCCATGTTGAATTTACACTTGTCAATATTAAGCGTCAGTCCTCTTTCCTCTAATCTTTGAAGAACAGCATCGAGTCTGTCATTATGCTCATTAGAAGTAGAGCCATACACAACAACATCATCAAAAATGTTTCTTACTCCTTCAAGTCCTTGAAATACCTGACTCATTACTTTGTTATACATCTCTGGGGCGCAGTTTATTCAAAACATAAGCCTTTTATATCGGAATATTCCTTTATGTGTCATGAAGCAAGTTATCTGTCTAGACTCAGGTGTCAGTTCAATTTGATGGTACGCAAGTTTAATATCTAACTTTGAGAAGACTTTACTTTGATTCAAATCTTGAATTACCTCATCTACAGTTGGAATTGGACATCTTTCACGCATGACTGCTAAATTTGCGCGCCTCATGTCAACACATATGCGTATATCACCATTCTTCTTTGGTACAACCACAATTGGCGATGTCCACTGACTTGGTCCATTAACGGCTTCAATAATGTCCTGTTCTACAAGTTCATTCAGTTTTTCTTCTAATTTTCCTCGCAAATGATACGGTATACGACGTAATGGCTGAATGACAGGTTGACTGCTTTTGTCTATAGGAATTTTCAATTGAAAGTCTACTAATTTTCCCACACCTGAAAATACCTTTTGAAATTTACTTGTATAGTTAGTTTTCACCACATTATCAGTCACTGTGTTAACATTTGTCTCTATTTTCAATACACCAAGTTCTATTGACGTCTAATGTCCGAGTAATGCCTGGCCGTTTTCCTCAATCACGAAAAAATCAGCTGAAACACAGCGGTTGTTCACACAAACATTTGTATTAAAGCTGCCTGCTATAGTAAGTGGCTTGTTACTACCATAAGCGTACAAATTCTTAGACGATGTCTTAGACTCGCACTTAATCTTATTCTTCTTTAAGTGTTCCCAAAGTGTCCTATCTATAATGTTTACAGTTGCACCAGAATCAATCACCACAGGAACATCTATACCTCCAACATTAACTGTAAATTTGCTGACTTTGCCTTGATTCCCATGTACTGTAAATGCATAATCATCATCTTCGTTTTCGTAATCTGGTTCACTGCATGTATCATCTGCAGACTCAACATGTCGCACATTTGTTTTTCTTGAATAGTGATTCTTTGAAAAAATTTTCTTCGACTTGCAACATTTTTCAAAATGTCCTTCATTTTGGCATAATCTGCATTTCTTCCCTTTTGCTGGGCATTTTGGATCTGTTTTGTAATGTCCAGAAAACCCACATGCATAGCATGATATTTGTTTAAACTCTGATTTACTTTGATTTTGTTTCTTACTTGCATAAGTTGAAACTTTGTTGACAGATTCAATTGGTTGTTCTATCGAAGTTGCCTGTTTCTCTGCAGCTTCCATTGCCTGTGCAGTTTCACGCAATTGCTGTAAGGTAACATTGTGCCTTTCTAATAATTTTCTTCTCAATCTCTTTGAACTACATTTGTCTATTACTTGGTCGCAAATAGCTTCGTCTACATTACCAAAATTGCAATAAATTGCCTTTTGTCGTAACCTAGTTATAAATTGTTCAATTGTTTCTTGGGGTTTTGTTCCATTACCCGGAATTGGTTCCTTTGAAAAGAGTTATTTACTTGCGGTGTAAAGTGATTGTTTTAAATTTCTACAGCAACTTCGTAAACTGTTTCATGTTCACCCGGGTCTCGTTCCACCAGGGTATAATACACATCTTGTACTTCCATTCCAGCACTGTGTAACAATAATGCTTTTTTCTGTTGTGCCTCTACAACTCCTTTACCTGTTGCATACAAATTAAATGATCGAAGCCAGCGTGTCCATCTTTGTCCCAACGAATTAATGTCATTGCCAACGTCAAAAAATGGAATTAAACCAACATCAGACAATATTGGACGTGCTTCTGCCATCTTTTATTATCCTCGATTATCCTCGTCGCCAAATTGTAATGTATTGATTGTTGATGGTCATCAAACTACTGGATTTAACCAAATTAATAACACCAATAAAGTATCACATTTATTGTTCACATCAGACAAGCTAACAACATCCGGTTACACAAGTATAGCTAATAACCAAAAAGGTTAATATGATTAAATACCAAAATGAATAGGAAAGTACCAAATGAATATTACAGATATTACAAGGAGTATTTAGTAAAGGAATAGGGTAACGTTTTTTTTATTTATTTTAAGTGTTTTTTAACGGATCTGATATACTAGACAAACATATCATTTACCTCACACTTTTTTTAGTCATGCATTTATGCGTGAATCGTTGTTTGAGTAAAGACCAGTGGCGAATATTTCTGTGTACGTCAAGTTGATTCGGGAAGACCTTTTCAAATGAATTAGGCAGCAACTATTTACTTCATTTTTTGTGGAGGGGAGGGGGAGCGGAGGACGGGGGACGTGAGCTATTGATTTTTTTCAGGACAAATTTTGGTGACAAGTCAAAATCAATTTTAGCATTATAAATAGTGGCAGCTGAGGGTGAAAACTGGAAACATTTTTTGTTTCCAAAACAAAATCCATAGCTCACCACCCCACCCCCTTGCCTTTATGTTTTATACTCAACAATAATAATAGCCTCCCCCCGAAAATCAATTGGTAGCTGCCTTAGCTTATGGGTTCGGCAATGATGCTGCTTTGAGTCTTGATCAGGGGTTAATGAAGTACGTTATTTAAAAAAAAAAAAAAAAAAACTGTAAAATTTAGACAACAATTTCTGTAAAGAACTATACTAATAATTATCAAAAATATCAATTTTACTCAAAAATAGTTTCCTCCTTAAATATATACACGGTAAAACTAATGTCCTAAATGCCTAGTTTTGTGTACACTTAACCTACACAAGGCCTACATTGACTATCGACTGTGTGTAGATAAAACATCATTTAAACTACATGTAAACATTGAGTTTTATCAATGGGAACGCAATTGTGTTTAGTTTACGTGTGAGTTACACTAACACAACACCGATTTTAGGTCAATGTGAACACGGCCTCAGATGTAGTATGAATGCTAATACGACACCTATGCAGTCCGGAATGCGGTTCGATAAAATTGCTCCCCTTGTTTATTTCGCTCTCCTGTCAAATCATGTAATTTCGCTACCTCCAATGGTAGACGCTACAACGATGGGTGTCGTCAAGAAAGGTACGATTAAAGGAATCAGCTAGGAATTAGACGATCACCATTGGTATAGGTGAGTTGTTTAATAGTTGTTACTTTGTGATAAATGCATGTTTTGGATTAATTGATAATCAGGAATAGCTGGAAAGGAAAGAAACGTGTTGCTACGTGAACCCGGAAAGCCCGGGACGAATTTAAAAAAAAAATCTAGAGACTATCGTTCTGAGTGTGCCACCTACACATTTAAACGTGTACACAAGCACAATATTCCCTATCTATGTAATGTGTTTTCATAATTATGTGATATAGAGCAAAAAAAGGTAGCAGTTTTTTGTGTCTTGTTGTTAAGCATTTCCAGGGGAGATAATGTTATTTTTCACGGTGTGTTTGATAGGTTTGTTACATTGTAACATTATTTAATACACACTCAGAAAGTGGATTAAAATAGCCTCCCACACTAAATTAACTGAATTTTAATAATTATATTTACCGTAATGCTATTATATAAACTTCGGAGGTTCATATCACTTATATTCAACGTTTGTATATCGGATTTTTTTTTTACTATTGATGTTGAACGGTTCATAGTAAAAAAAAAATCCGATAAAACCGTTGAATGTAAATGATATGAACCTCAGAAGTGTTATATATTGTCCTTTAATATAAGACCGGAGGTTCATATCATTAACATTCAACATTTTTTATCGAATGTTTGTTATTAACTATCAATGTTCAACGGTTCAACGGTTCAACATTGGTAGTTAAAAAAATCCGATAAAAATGAACGGTTCAACATTGATAGTAAAAAACAATCCGATAAACATGTTGAATCTTAAAGATATGAAACTCTGAAGCCTTACATTATAGGACTATCGTTTATTAGTTCTTTATCCTAACTAAATGTTGTTTTTTTTTGTGGTGTATATTAAAAAAAGGGGGAGGGGCTTTTGAAACACCAAAATACCTTACAAATTTCAGGATTCGACACTAACACATCCTACAATATTTGTTTACATAATGAGAATTGAATTCCGATCCGTTTGTACGGGGAACATGTGGTTGCAACCCCCTCTTTAATTGCCTGTTCGATTTTTTTTTTTTGCAGTGTCGAAAAGGGAGATAGACAGCAGTTTGTTTTATCAAGAAGTTATGTACGTTCTGCTATACATTTGACAGTCAGTAATTATTCTGAAGTACACATGTCGACCAGAGGCATGGAACAGAGAGTAGAGGTTTTAAAGTACCAGATGCTTATCTGAGATTCCAATTTGAACTAAAGAAAGCAATATATAAAGATATGTAGGAGAAATAATCTATATGAATAAAGTTATGTCACAAAAGGAACTTGTTTTTTTTATATACAGAATTTGTCAAACGTCTCCATAACAGAAGAGATGTGAATGCATCCTTCATAGTCTTGTAATACTAATGGTAATGATTTATATAATTTCTGAGATGATATAGCAGTGCTATTGGTTTCCCCTTTCTCCTTCTTCAAAGAACTTGATCACCTAACTCTTTCTTTTTTTTTAAATTTTCGTTATCTTTTAGAATCATTTTTTTTTTTTTTTTAAATAAAACAGTTTGTACATTCTACATAAAATATGCCAGTCAACCGCAAATGTTAACACCCAAAAAAGGTATTTAGTATAAATTCATTTTTCAACTTACAAAATATGCCAAAGGTTTAAGCATGCCAAACATTACTCTTGTACAAAACTGTAACAGATTATCAAAGACTATCTTGTAAGTACAATTTTAACCCGAGCCGCTGCTCTTTTAAGCACCGTCGTAGCAACGACTTGGTTGATTGTAAGAGTTCGGTGCAGAGACTGAAGACTTGAGACAATAACATGGAGATAAGTATGTATAAGAACAACGTTTTCAAGAATATAGGCGGGGGGGGGGGGGTGGCTTTCGTCGGGGAAATATGTTTGATTAAACATAGGGAATCACTGGAGCAATACTGGAGCGAGCTCCCCTTAGCTCAGTCTTAATTCCTTGTTGATGGATTGTTTCCTGGATTGCTTTAGTAGAGTATTGTCTGCATGTTTCACACTCGAGGAATATATATACGCATGTGCAGTACATGAAATATGAAGACACCGGTGTACTACTATAGTACTTGACTTGTTATAGTGAGCAAGTATGAGAAAAATAGAGTGAGCCACCGTATACGGTAAAAATTAATATGAAGGAACTTTGATATTCTTGAACACTCGGGAGAGGTGTTTGAGAAAATTGAGTCTAATGTAAAACGGTTGAATAAGTAAAGACTCTTAATGTCTTGCAAATTTTCGGATGTAGGTAAACTGATAAGAAAAGAAAAAGATATAAATAGTAAATTCAAATCGTATGAATAATAAAAAGTATCACATTATGTCGCCGGACAATTATAAGATGCTATAAAATAGACTAAAAATGTATCGAAAATATAGTACAAAAGAAATCATGAAATAACTCGGTGCAATCCCAATTTAAGATGCAAACACATCAAAAGAAAAACAAAATCACATCATATCTCCACATGACACAAAACAAAAACCAACTGCAATCAACAAATAAGACGCAAAGAATAAAATAAAAATCCATTCGCGGGCAACTACCGACTTATTATACTGTATGATCGAACACAAACATAGATCCCGCTAACATGTTTAACCCCGCCACATTATTTATGTATGTGCCTGTCCCAAGTCAGGAGCCTGTAATTCAGTGGTTGTTGTTTGTTTATGTGTTACATATTTGTTTTTCGTTCATTTTTTTTTTATATAAATAAGGCCGTTAGTTTTCTCGTTTGAATTGTTTTACTTTGTTATATCTAAGCCTTTTATAGCTGACTATTCGGTATGGGCTTTGCTCATTGTTGAAGGCCGTACGGTGAATATGACACCAACGAAATAAGACGCAAACTAAATTACAAGAAATTGCAAGATAAATAAATGACGTATAAAAATAATTCCGAACGACAATTGGTTAACACAAACAAAAGGAGTACAACGATATAAATTTATGCTACCCCAAAAACTCAACTTCACAATGGTCAACCAATCCGGGTTACTATACTAAGGTGTAACAAAATGTGTAACAAAATTTTTTTAAATAATACAGAAATTATGACTGTCGGTGTAATTGTAATTGTTAAAGAAAAAAACATGTCAAACATGCAAATATTATTCAAAAAATAATTAACAAAACCCCGTCATATAACATCTAACTTTGAAATTGCGTCCAAATGTCAAATTTAGGTGTGCCACTTTGGGAATGGTCTTACATTTGTGTAAACGATTGGCAATTCATTTCTCAATTTTTGTAATTTTTCCCAGATTTTTTCTATGTCCAGCAAAAAAAAAGTAGCAGTTTAGAAGGAGACCCCCTAAATGACGTAACAGCTTGACTTATGGTCGTTTTGAAAACGATTGTTTGCAAGTTGCATTGTCAACAATTGTACAATATGAAAATTAAACAACGTGAATGCAAATATTTATAATTACTTTACGGAAAGTAACTTTTGTGACATCTTGACAACCGTATACAAAGTTCATTTCACTTTTCTACCTTCTAAACACAAGAGGTCGAATTCTTTTGTTCTATTTAAACCGCATATCGGACTGTATGCACAAGATTTCAACTGATATGATAATCAATGATAGTTTATTTGACACTAATAACAGAAATATTTCATTCAATATCATTTTACATTAAAAACAAATACTGAAAAATGGATGGATACTTTTGGTTTATAAATGGAAACTTCCGGTTTATAAATGGTCCCTTCTGGTTTTCTTAGATTATATTGCTTGCAAGCTTATGTGCAAATTCCATTAGTTTTATCATGCATACATTTAAAGTTGAAACATGTTAAAATAAGGAAACTAACAAAATGTCCTTGATATCCTTACACTAAAGTTATGCAAGTCCGTTTTCCTTTAATCGAGAAATATCTTATTTTTGTCCACAAACACAAAATCTTGTGATGTTTTATTTTTTGTTTCTCTATAAAATATGGAATAAAAGTGAGAGTTATTGTAATGTTATATGCTGATTCACCTATAAAATGTGCATTTATATTTAAAAAAAATAACGATTATTAACACAAACGTTCCTGGTTCGATTCCCGTTCCAGGATGATAATTTCAGGGACTGAAATTTTGTTTCTGCCTTGACACTATTTGCAAGTATGGTCTCGAGGAAACGATGACAGTCCGTCGGATGAGGACGATAAATGGCTGACCCGTGTTAAGAGAGCAATATATCTTGCACGTAAAAGACACCCTGGTAGATTTCGAAAAAAAGAGCAGGCTAATGCCGCCAAAAGACAGCACCTACACCCACAAAGTAAACAGTGATTAATGTTAGTTTCAATAACTTATTTCCCAATCCACTATAAATAAATATGTTTAAACTAAAACGATGATTATTATCCAAGCCCATCCATTTTCCATCCATGTGGACCAAATAGAAAGGAATCTGAATCCCTTCCAGAGCACCTGAGATCACCCGCAGTGTTTTGTGGTATTCATGTTGATTTATGTTTCTATTTTGCGTCTTTTGAATTATTTTTTTTCTGTTGGTCTTTTTCTTTTTAGCCATGGTCAGTTTATTTTCGATCTATGAGTTTGAATGTCCCTCTGGTATCTTTCGCTTTTAAGAAACGTGAGTCTGGCTAGCGAGGGTATTGCAACTGTTCTGTTTCTGAGGTAGTAAAACTCTTTGTTAGAACCGGGCAGAGTGCGATATATAATGGTCTCAGAGTTTTCCTTATGTGAGTTGCCTGGTAGAAACAGTACTTGAATTCTGCTCACATATTAAATTTCAGTGGAAAAATATGAGTGGTTGCCGTAGTGAAATCTTTTTTTTCTGAATTGTAGGTTTTTGAGAAATTAAAAAAAATTCGTACGTGTTTTTTTAGAAAAGAGCAGATTTGTACAGCATAGCAAGCATTGTAGTTATCATTTGAAAACTGTTTTACCATATTAAATTAAAAAATATGCGTGGTACTCTCTTTTTATTTATCATCATTGCAACATAGTTCTTTTTTTTCTTGGTGTTGTCAATTTGTTTTCAAGTTTGAATATCTCTTTGATATCTTTTCCTCTGATTTTCTTAGACACAGAAAAGGGGATTTGTATTGCAGGCTTAATTGTTTATATGTATATCCCAACTCGATCGCTAAGATTACGGCTGTAATCCAAAATTTGTTTTTATTTAAAATAAAAATCAGAAAACATATCATAATATGACAATCATGATTGTTGTTACTCTTGCTTTTTTTTATATTTATTTCAATTCTTATGATGTTTGCACAATGTTTTATAAAGATTTATTTATGCATGAAGGTAGATTTATATACCAACTTGTTTATTCATATATAATATTACAGCTTTGTGTTATCATTGACATTTGTATGAGTCAAAGTGTAATTAAAGGAATGAAAATCATAAATGGAATGTTTATGCTATATCTAAGCTATTTAAATGACTAAGGATTCATTAAAATTTTTCTCATACAACTGTCAAGGTTTAAATTCTAGAGAGAAACGGAGAGATGTGTTCGAATACTTGAAATCAAAGCTCTGTCATATTTACTGTCTGCAAGACACACACTTTACTGAAAAAGATGAATCATTTATTAGAAACCAATGGGGAGGAGAATGCATTTTTAATTCTTTTGCTTCAAATCAAAGAGGAGTTGCCATTTTATTTGCAAATAATCTTGAATATAAAATAAATAAGATAAAGAAAGATGATAATGGAAATGTTCTTGGTGTAGATATTACAATTGAAGGTAAAATTATAACATTTGTTAACTTATATGGACCAAATAACACTAGTAGCACGATTTCAGTCTGAAACGGTCATTTTGGTCTGATCGTATCTTAATTGACTGGATTTACCGCTAGAGGAAAACGGCACGATTTGTCAGATCGTTAAGTCTCCATTCGGATCGATAGTCTCATTAGGTAAATTAGTCCCGTTAAGGCATGTCAAGATATTTAAGACTGTATCTTCTAGCGAGCTGTTTAGATCCGTTAAGACCGTGTCAGACCAAAACAGACCATGGATACAAACTGACGTCAAGATGTTGTCAGACCGTGTCCAGTCGTGTTCAGATTTTAATAATTTGGACACAAAACGAGTGAAACTTTCCCATTATTTATCAGGGGTTGCTCCCCTTTCAAGAATAAAATAGAACTGTGAAGAAGACGATTTTTTTAACTGAAAGTCTACCACGTCCCCTTAATCATGTTATTTAAATAAAACAAATATTCAATTTGAATTCTAACTTCTTCCTATTTAATTATTTAACACTGTTTTATAATTATATAAATAAAAAAAGTAGCTCAAAGTCATACTGCTGCACAAATCGCCGCGATTTGACTAAAAAAAATCAACAGATTGCCGAAATAATATTTGATTATTGAATATAAGCACCTGAACCTTTATATTTAATGGTTTACAAGTGATTGCAATACGTTTTATATGCAATTACAGACTGCCGTACGTGGTGAAGAATTTGTCATTCATTTTTACACCCTTATTTAATAATAACGGATGTCGGCCGTGAACACTTGAAAACGTGATCTTAATATGTTAAATTAAATTTAAGATGTAACTATTTTTAAATATTGTAAATGAATGCATTATCATTTATCTTTTTATGTTACCTACATGTATATAAATTGCATTTGAGTAAATTTGAGGCAGGGAAAAAAATATATAGATATAACTCTGTCTTTTATCGTTTTCCGTTTATTGTCATGACATTGTCCGTTAACTTTATTTTTGCCAGACTCATGCGTTTGACTTTCCATCTTTATTTTTTAATGTGTCTATAATTCGAGAGCCTTTTGTAAAAAAAACTACATACCAAAAGCCTTCGTTAAAAAATAAAGTTTGAATATTATAGCAGAAAAAGGCTTATAAATTCATTCAAATTTATATTTGAAATAGAATAAATAATCAAGAAAATGTTTATAAATACGTCACACAGTGTACTTAAAGTACATTTAAAGACCAGGTTACATATATATTACATGCATACAGCATAATAAAGCTGGTTTAATTTGAATGACTATCCATTAGGGACATTTTTCGACGATAATTAATCAAATCTGACAAGTTTAATTAAAAACGGAAAATAATTCTTCGCCCGTAAACGATTTAACGTTACCGTACCCTCTTTGTTTTTGTTGCATTCATGTCGCATGTGTGTCGGCAGTGTCAGCGCTTCTAATAGCTAACTTATTTTACACAAAATCGTTGACATGGTAGAAGGAAACTATAGTACAATATAAGCTGAGCTGGAAATTGCAATTCTTCTTCTGGTATTCTTTTTCCGTCCACGTTGGGACAACCTCAATTGAGTACAGTTTTCCTTCTTCACTATCTACAGACAACAGTAATCCGTTATCACAATAATGTCAATAATATCCATCACCACATTTATATACACTATATATATACAACATATATATACACAATATCGATCACGGTAAAATTAGCACTAAATGTTCCCGGCACACTAACAATATACTTATTTCCTGTTAAAGACGCACAATTATCTCTTCTTAATGTCCAACGTTCTATATCTAGCAACGTGAAGAGCATAAATCAACTGCCTTGATAAATCTTCTATCCTTTGAAGTACTGTATTATCATTTGTATACCGAGAAAGTAACACGGTGCAGTCCAAGATAATTTGTAGTTGGTCATCAGTTGGTATGTCCCTCATTCTAAAGTTCAAGAAATCAGAGATAATTTCATCGATTTGGTTAAGATATCTTTCTCTAATGCATTGGAGTATTTTACATGTAAGCAAAACATGAGAACGATCTTCGATATCTGTATCACATAATTTACAAGTAGGAGTCTCATTTAGATTATATCTTGATCTATGAGATTGTAAAATGTACGTATCAGTAATAACCTTTAGTTTCACAGATATTCGGACAGCTTCTCTCGTTGGGTCACTTGTATTTCCAATGGATAATAATGTATGGCATTTTCCTGGTGAAATGTTCGAGGTCCCAAGATATTTCAGAGATTTATAAGTACAGCTCTTTTGTATTAATGCATTTTTCCAGTAATGGTCAATTGCTAAACGAACGGATTTCTTCCAAGAATATTTTGTTGGTGGGTCGTTTAGAAGTACGATTGGTGATTGTAGATCGTATTTGAATAGTACCCTCTTGATCGCTATGAACCAGCTATTACTTTCTTGATTTTTTGCTATTAATTGCCTCCTTGCTATTTTCTTTTCTAAATGGTTTTCATTTTGGTTACAGATGTTGTTGAATAAATTTAATGATTTTTGATCAATTTGAGCTTCTATAGGTAAAATGCCAGACATGATGTAAACACTAGGATCAGGAGCTGATATAGGAACGGATAAAATTTGTTTTAATATTTTCTTCTGAAATGTTTCTAATTTAAGTAAGTTTTTTGAAGTTGGTAGTATGACTTCGAGACCATAGGTTAAGATGGGTTGTACGAAGGTTTTGAATAGTTGAATAGCAGTACTAGGATCAAGTCCATTTTCTCCATGCATACCGGCTGACATTAAGCTGTACGCGGCTCTTCTTGACTTGGTGATGTTCTGTTCAACGGTAGCATCTTGTGTTTTTTGACTGGTTGTTGATCTTAAGATGCCCAAATGTGGAGATTTATCTGAAATTGGCATTGCATTGTTGTTTATATATATTCTTACTGGATCCTCAGATTTTTTTCGGTTTGAGGGTTGTACTTGTATAACTACGCTTTTTTGTGGCTGTAAGAGATAGTGATGATCTTCACTGTATTGTGCAGCAATATTCACAAGGTATTGTAGTTCATGTTGGTTTTCGCTAACAATTGCTACGTCGTCAGCACATGCTACTGCATTAATTAGCGTTTCACCTATCTCACATCCAGATGTAGTATTTTCAAATGTACTAAGAAGATCTTCGATATATACCTTATATAGATCTGCGCTCAATAAACCGCCTTGTTTAACTCCTTGTAGAACTGAAAATTTTTCTGAGATTTCGGTTGACCATTTTATTCGAGATTCTGTGTTCTTATGGATTTCATCGATCAGTAGCCAAGATGATGGATCAGTGCCTGATATATATACTTTTCTTAACAACATTTTTAGAACAACAACATCAAAAGCTGACTTTGCATCCAATAGTACTATATAGAAAGGTAATTTTTTGTCCATATATTCCCTATACACTTCTTCTAAAATAATAGCAGCATTCAAAGGTGATGTATTTGCCGTGAAGCCTTTTTGAAGTATGGACTGTAATTTTAGAGAGCCAGATCTTAGGTCTATACGTAAAATAAATTCAATGATCTTCAAAAGTATGGGAAGGACTGTTATTCCACGATAATATTTGGCATCGTTTTTGTCTCCCTTGTTTTTAAATACTGGTGATAATAACCCTGTTTTGATGATGTCAGGAAGTACCCTATCTTGGAACATTCGATTTATCAGTTTATGCAAAAATAATTTAAATTGTTGTCCGGCATATAACACATTTTCAATAGATATACCAAATACATCTTCAGCTTTTCCTTTATTGATTGATTTTATAGCTTTCTCAATAGTGTCTAAATCTACATATCTGGTAGCATAATGTTCACTTATCCTTTTTATAGAGACATAATCCATTTCACATAGTGCTAAATGTTGATAGTTAAAGTCAGGATGTTCAGATGGAATTGCAAGTTTACTAAAATGTTGGTTCCAGCCTTTTAATATATCATTTCTCTCAAATATTTCATTTTCAACGTGTAGATCATTGATAAAGGTGTTTCCGTTTTGCCTCTGTTTCCGTATTAATTTAAAAAATTTCTGTTTATCATTTTGATTGTAATTAATAATGTCATTTCTTTCGTTATGATTTCTTCTGATTTCTTCATTTCTAATGGCTGTCCTGAAGTTTTTTTCTAGTGAGTTTCTTTTCTGTTAAAAGTATATTATCAATATTTGGGGGTCTACCGGCTGATTTCCAGTTTTTATATGCCAATTTATTTGCTTCTAATGATTCCGAAATTTCTTTGTTCCACACATTGAGTTTTAATTTATTTTTCCCATACGTTTTCTTCTGGTCCAGCTGTTTTGCAGTATCAGACAAGAGGTCCATTGCTTGAAGGGTAATCACTTCTATATTAACCTTATCGGAGTTTAACCTTTCTACAAAATCTCCAATATTTCTACTGATAGTCTCTTCATATCTAGATTTGTCTACCTTATTCCATCTAATTTTGTGTTTTTGTTTTTCAGAGTTCCTTGATTGTTGTTCTCGAGTAATGTTACATTTGATTCGCATTGATATAGGATGATGGTCTGATACATTAGATGGTAAATCAATCAGTCTTTTCGATGGTTCACACTTTGGATCAGTATATAGAAAATAGTCAATTTCAGATGTATCAATACCATTTACATTGATAAAAGTGAGGCCTTTAGAGTTAGTTTTCAAATTACATTCCACCATTAAATCGTTGAGTTTATGTTTGCGTCTGCTGTTATTGGATGGATTGTATAGATCTTCATTAAGGTCTCCTCCGACTATAATTTCATGGGTCCCACCATACTTTTGTACAATTTCGTAAATCTGGTCTAAACAGTCTAAAAATATGTCGTAGCTATCATTTGAGGATTTTGTAGGAAGGTATGCTGATATAAATATCTGTGGTTTATCTATGGTTAATTCGATACATTGTAATCTACTTGATCCGTCAGGCAGTGGTTTAATATAACGGTCTATTGATTTTTGCCAAAGCACTGCTACACCACCATATCCACGAGGCACATGAGAGGCCGCAATTGGGTTATCTGAATCTACTGCTTTTCCGACACCTACTAATTTCGGGTGTAGTTCTTTTAGTTGATCTAGTTCGAAATGAAATAGCCAGTGTTCATGAATTAATATAATATCTATGGATTTCTCTATTTCTTGGAAGAATTGACTTGTAGTTTTTATGTTTTTACAGTTAAACGATAGAATGTTTAGAGTGTCTTGATTGTTGTTGTTGCACTCTATGTTTCTTTCTCGGTGACTAGAGGTTAGGTCAGTCTGTTTACCATGCGATTCAACTCTAAAAAAGAATTGGTAGTTGTCGTTAGGTAATCCTGACTTGCATTAGAGTTGGTCATGGTTTGAGCAGGTTGAGGCTGTATATTTTGTTTCTTTAGAGGATGGTTAATGTTCGGAGGCGGATGGTTGATGTTCGGAGGTGGTTGGAAGTATATTGGTTGTCCCATTATATGATGTGTTTCTGGTCTTTGAATATTAAAAGGGCCGGTATATTGTGGTAGATGGCCATTTCTAGGTAGTATGGGAGTGTTGTGCTCCTCAAAGTTCACATCTGTATCAATTTGGACAGATGGTTTCGCTATATTTTGCTGTGGTATATGTACATTTTGGTTTTGACCTGATGATGGTGCCTGTGTAGCCTTAGGTGGTGATTTATCAAGCTTTTCATTTTCAAAGTTAAAATTTCCTTCCATTTTGGATAATTGTGTATCTATCTGACGTAAAATAAAGTTGGAGACTCTGTCTTGCAGGTTGTTTAATAGGAAATTATTATCCTTTGGGGTACTTCTAACATGTTGATCATCTTGGTTAGTGTGTACTATTGTCGGGTTGCTGCTTTCCGTTCTATGTATTAATTGTACATCTTTTCGTAATATCTCGTTTGATCTCTCGAGCTCTTTGATTCTAGTTTCTAATTTATGTATGTGAGATTGAAACCATGTTCTTTCATTCTTCGTCTCTTCCAACATTCTTTCTCTAAGTTTTACCTCTTCCTCACGCTTACGTAACTTTGTCTCTCTTTGCCTCAATTCAGCTTGTTTAATTTCCTTTGGATCTACGATGTTCTCTTTCTGTGTTACAGCTGTGTTGTTGCTACTGTATGTAGTTTTCACAGTTGTATTTTCTTCGTCATCATTCCTTATAGAATTAACATTTAGCGGTGTAGCTGGAGTACTAATATCAACAACATCTGGTTCATTGGTGTTTGACGAGTCAGTTCTTTGATCCATATTGCCTATACAGTTGGTACATATGCTTGTATCATCGCTCTCTTTGTTACGTGTAATACACATTTGGTGACAGGGTAAGGTACATACTTCACAGTTGATAATAACACCATCTATCTGTAGATTACATATGCAGCAATCCAATTGTAGCTCTTCGTTTAGAATGTCCCTTGCAGAGTGTAAACATTCAATTTCTGGAGGAGGCTTTAACATCAGATTTTGTATTCTATTTTTACTAACACATGGTTCTGTACATTTTTTACATGTGTAGGTATTGTCACTAGTATTATTTTCTATTTTGTGAATGTCATCTTCATTTAAATAGTCACATCTGTAGTGAATCCAGTGTTTACCAGTAGTACAAAGAACCCCTCTTGTCTGAACGTTACGTCCGCATTTTACACATTTAATAGAAATTGTCTCACTGTTTTGTTTAGATATTACAGTATCTTTAATTGTGACTGCAGTATGGGAGGTATTAATGCTAGAGTCCTGACTGGAGTTTGTTGGCGAGTTCCTCATATTTGATAGTTGTTGCAATTGTTCTTCTAATTGGTTATTGAGTGTTTGAAGATTTACTCGGTTACCATTTAGGACTACATTTTTGATGGTATTATGTATATTAGGTAGGTCGGTTTTCATGAACCTCTCTGTATCTTTCCCATTGACTAGTAAGCGGCAAGTTGTGTAGTATACTGACAATGTATAGATGTGGGTTTGGTCTATGTACATACGAAATATCATGCTGATAACAAGACCTTTTTTATCCTGGTCTTGTACTGTTTTTACAGTAATGTTGTTATTCTCACTATTGAGTTGTTGATAATAGTATATCAAAGCATTCTTTAATAGTTCGAAGGAAACAGCATCAGCTTCTCCTGTAATACCACCCCTGTAAATTTATAGATGATATTTGCTTGGCGCTTTGCAGCTTGAAGTTTCCGAGCAATCGCCCTATCTAAATTTAGCTCAAAGTCATTGTATCGTAAATTTTCAGTTCTAGGGTTGGTACTTGTATGTATTCCCTGTTTGCTAATGCTTGTCATGATGTATCAAGGTTATTATTTACCTTAAGTTGAGTAGTTGCTTAAAGAATATCGTGTCGGTTAATATTTATTCACTTTTGGTTGTAATCAGAACTATATTTTAACAGCGTGGCTTGGATATCCCATGCCTTGTGTTTTTATAGTCTGCTTTACAACTATGATATTAATACCAACAGTCTTTCTGTATTAAGTCTGAAATTTGACCAAGCCAGGCTTTAGCGAGTAGTCTTTTTGGATGTATACCATCAGAATATAAATTGTAGTTTATGTATTTTTCAGTCGGTTTACTTTTCCCTCTTGACCTTTGTCGCCTACTTTGTAGATGGATAGAGAAGCAGGGAGATTTTGTTCCGAGAGTACTATTCAAATATTTAATACCGTCGTTGACTTTGACTATTTGTTGTTGGAGTTGTGTTTCTTGTTCTGTATATTTATCTATAATATCTGATTGTGCCACTAAGTCGGTGTGATTGTTATTGCTGTCCTTGTGGTTGTTTTGTTTTTTATTGTTGATCTTTGAGGCTATTTTCTGATTATATTTAATGATGGAATATGGTGGTATTTCAAGTATTGTGATCTTGGAATGTGGATATTTCTTTACGATATCAATGCACTCATGAAATTTGTCTAAGATGAGTTGAACTGTATCATCACTTGTAGATCTTAGAGAGATGTAACCATTCTTGTCCCTTGTAGTGAGGTTACAGGTACCTGACCATATGTATACACTGATATCACCGACTTGTTTGACTTTGTTGTTTATATTTGTTTTAAGCCACTTTAATTGATCTTGGATAGTCGTGCCTGATTTACACTGCCAGTGTATATTTTTGTCAAGTGAATGTACAACCTGATCTCTTAAGTATGAACCTTTGCTGTCAGATATAATGATTGGCGCTAAATGTTGTGTACCAGTTAGAGGTTTGCGTGGAATTTGTAAGTATTTAATCAATTTTGCCTCGGTCATGAATGGTTGATAAGATATAGTATATTGCTAGTGTGCGTTAGTGGATAAGTAGTTGGTTTATACAAGCTAAGCAGTTATCTATGCAGTATATATATATATAGTCTAAGTAAGCTGTGCCACTACTAAGCTTCTATATAAAAATAATAAATGATTTGTCTAAGTTGTTTCGCACTTTCAAGATAAAAAGTTCAGAGTTCGTATGTAAATAGTACCATCAGCAAGCAGCGTGGCTTGGATATCCCATGCCTTCTGCTGTTGATGTACTATTACAGCGTTAAAAATATTTTATGACTCAAGTTTATTCCAGATAATATACTAAAATGAGTAAAATCGTGTTGTGGTTGATCACTGTGCTAGGATATTTATTTACACACGGTCCTTCACAGCTCGGAAATATTCACGTAATGTGTAAAAAGTTAAAAGTACAGGATGATTATAATCAAATAATATATATTTAATCTTTCCTTCGAAATTAGTTCATGAATATAGGTTGCTAGTGATGTATCATAAAATTTCTTAAAAAGTTTGTTGAATTTTCAAAATGGCTGCCACATGTGTTTCACTTTCTCGGGTAAAAAGTTCTCAATAAAAGGTAAAATTCGTTTTCACCGTTGTTCAGAAATTAATATTTAGGTGTATGCAGGGTCACTCATGACATAAAAGTATATTCTGCAACTGTTGTCTGTAGATAAAAGTTGATAAAAGTAGAATTTTCCACCACCATATAAAAACACGTCCGTCACCATGAAATCTCGAAACAAAGTTCAATTGGTGAGTAGAAATGAATATTTTAATACATGTCTATCAGAATAATCATTGATCATGGATCATCACCCAAGAGTTTGAAGGAAAAATGTTCACATTTGTTAAATTTGTGCATACAGGTATGAATCGACGTTCCAATACTCCACACTCTTGGATAGTAGCCTGTTCAAAGGCAAAGTAAGAATTTGGGCTTGTTAAAAAATTGTTCCTGTGATTGGACCCCCCCCCCCCCTTTTTTCATGTTTTTTTGGAAGATCAATGCATGATTTAAAAAAGTTACATATAAACTAGTATGGTTTAAACCCCCTTTTAAAAATGGCTGGATCCACCCCTGTTTATTGCCTAACATGCATTGACATGTGGGGTATTCACAATGGTATGGTTGTGCGGGATGGCCTATACAACAGTTACAAGACCTAAACCCCTGATCGAGTAATCCTACATATTGTATGTTAATGTATAATGATAACTGTCACGTCCTAAATTTGCATGAAATATTTGTCACTTTTTTTTATTAACCAATAACCAACCAATCTTCACATGTTACGATGTAGTCCGAGACAAGCTTGTCTGGCAAAACAGCCGTTTGGACGTCAGAGTAATCTCGGACTAGTTCCGACGATGATATACCTATTTATATAGCCACTGGTGGGTGATGTACAATAATTATAATTTGTCACATATGTGTTATGAATACCTTCAAAATGTTCAAGGCTTGGGTTTGTATATATGCAATAACCTCAAAATTGCCCGGGGCAAAAAAAGAGTATATTGATATTGTGCCCTGACATGCCTGATTCCAAATGATGAGACGGCATTGCGTCCTTAACAACAATTTTTAACACTTTTCATCTTTTGTGATAAGAAATTTAAGATTTTACCGGGTATGATTCATTATTTTGTTATAAATGATTTGTTATGCTCTAAATTTTGTAGAACTTAAATATATGTTATAACAAGAAAAAGAAATTATGTTGAAATTTTTATTTTTATCTTTTGTATATTATTCACTGTCATGACTGTCATGACTAAATAAAAATTAGATCCCACGCATGCGCGGCATAGTTAAATAAGTGCCCGACACGTTATCATCAGTATGTTGATGGATTATAAAGAAGAAGAAGAATCTTATAAATACTATTTGCTTTGTCACCATGTCACGTTGGTAGTAATATTCAACAAATTCTATTTTAAAAAACTAGTAGCTAATTAATATGTTATGATGTTTCAGTTTGCCATTATATGTACATTGCACCTGACCCCATTTTCATGGTTCAATGACTGCATGTAAAATATACTGTTACTTAATCAATGAAATGCTCTCTTATACTGTATATTTTATATATGTAATTGGATACATTTTATTGTATATGAGTATCTTGAAAGATCTACTTGTCTATCAGGTTGGGTTGACCTGACCTTGACCTTGATGGATAATTTTAGTGATTAAGGTTATTTCAGTTTGATACAATGTTAACATAGTTAGGTTTGTTTCTCAGTTTATACTTCCTAATAAAATTGACACTGGAAATGGGGAATGTGCCAAAAAAGACAACAACCCAACTTCAGAGCAGACAATAGCCGAAGGTCATCAATGTTTCTCATAAGCTATAAACTACATTGTACATGTATAGGATCACTACTTTTGGCATAATTATGGAATAAATGTAAGTTGTACATGTTTGACATTTTTGAATGGCTTATTTCATCTGACAATGACACCATTTTCATGGTTTTTATGTTTAGTCTTTTTCTCTGTTTCTATGGTTACTATAAACGTTTAACCATAAATTTGGGGTATGGAAGAACTGTGAAATTCAAAAATTCATGAAATTCATGAAATTATCTGTCATATATCTGTCTGGCATGGTTATTTTGACTGGACTTCATTTTAATGGATTATTGATAATGTAAAGTTTCTGTGATACTTATAGACTAGTAAAATCTTCTTATTACAGAATTTCAATAAAAAGATCATGAATAAGGCCACATTTAAAAGAATGTCTGTTTCCCATCCCAGGGGGCTTATTTTTTACCGGGGTGTGGGGAGGGGAAACAAACAATTTTTATTTTGGCCTAAGGAGATATGGTGAGACGACTATCAACCATTTAAACCATGTAGACCAAGTGATTTACTTGTTAGTCACTATATAATAGGTCACTGCACACCCTTCAACATGTTCAACAATGACCAAAAACTAAAACTTTATAATGAGCACCCTATAAAAGGTTCAGCCTGTAATGAGGCATCTGACACAGTTAATGTAAAATATTCAGACGAGAAACCCAACAGTGATGACAATTTGATTTATTATACCATACCCTCCCCCCCCCTCTCCCTTGAAGTTAAATGTCTAATCCCTTGGTGTACTGATATGAATAGTATTTTACTGGAAATGTTTCGGAAAATAGATATTGATGCTAACGTAAATATTTTATCCAATAAAAAGACAGGAAATAAGTCGGTGAACCAAAAAGTTCAAATCTAATTGAAAATTAAAGTGCCCATGAACTCACTGATCATGCACGAGTGATTCTATTCATAAAAAGTGTCCGTGTAACAATTAAGAACAGTCTGTGTATCATCGAAGAAAGAGTCTGTGTAACACCCGTTAATGTACTGTTTTTCTATAGCTCTGCAAAGGGGGGGGGGGGGGTCAAAGTCGTTTAAAGGTCACTGTACGGCCTTTAACAATGAGCAAAATCCATACAGCATTCTAGTACGGCATACGTTTTACCTCAGCGAACTCTCTGTCTTGGTGATGTATCAATCATTTGCTTCAGGTCGATCCATTTCGCATCTCGTCATTAATATGCGTGATATATTTGCCACTGGACATTAAGGGAGCAATCAATTTATCAGTTTCATTTAGTGATGCATGCTAATTATATATAGTTCTCAAATGATAATTGTCTAAAACTGTTTCCATTTTTGTGTATTTTATTTTTTAGCGTAAATTTTAGAATTTCTTTCCGAGTCTTTCTCTTTGCATTTATTTTTTTGTAAACATTTAATAAAGTAGTCCATGTCAGGGGTTAGATTGTATACAGCCAATCTAGGACAAGGGCAGTAGAACAGAAAACAGTCTCCATTGTATACATACATATGCATTTATGTTGAAGCGTAAAACAACGACATGTAGTTGAGCTCGTTTTGGTGAAACAATTACTGTCAAATCTTTATATATATATATCTGGTAAAGTTGTCATAAAAGCAAAAACGGACGAAAAAGTTGGCAACAATTTATAATAAGACTAAACTTATTTTGGCCGTTTCGTTTCTTCTAAAGTGTTAAATTCAACCATGCGACTGGCTTACTTGGAGATTCAGGTGACCTTTTTCGTTTTTAGAAATTTCAATCAAAGTTCGTATATCCCTTCAACGATTTATTCAATTTTTTTTAACGTATAGATAGCGCGAAACTCTCACTACACCATGCATAGACTTTTTTTTTCGACCAAATGCGGCTGCTTTTAATATTTATACAACCGAACAACCAAACGTCCGCACCCAATTTTAGCAAAGATATACTGTCGAACGGGAGATGTGAATATTTCTATACCCAATCAATCATTTGGTTTTGAAAACAATTTTAAAGGTATACATTAATACGACATCAACCCAACGACACATATCAATCAAAACATTAAGAGTCAACACACAGATTGTTGTTATAGAAAGAAACCTATACCATTGTATACAAAATAATAAGCCTAAACCGCAACAAGACTAAATAATACGGGAGCAGTGATTTTTTTTAGACAAAAATGCAAGTGTTCCGTAGAAATATTTCACGTACCATTTTTTTTATTTCGATCGTTGAAAATTATAGCAGGTGTGATATAAATCAGTAGATTTAGGACAAAACTATAATATGGAAATATAATATGAAAATTAAGCCTGCTTTGTACTAGACCGACACACTGAGATGGATTTTTAACGTGTAAGTTCACAAGCTAACAGTTCGAAAGAAAGAAAAAAACTCTTTGTTAGACCCGTTTGGGATTCGGACTAAAGTCCTCTCGCTGTCGAGGTGAACTTATTCTCACGAGACCAACCAGGAGAGAGGTCGCATAGTCATACCAAAAACTCGAGCATAATAAACAATACAGTTTAATAGAATTATCACCGTTACTAATACGATTTTAAAGTCATGATCTTATCTAAATTAGATACCGTTATGTGATGTTGGTATCTACACGTATGAATAGAGATGGCCGACATCAGAGTAGATTGAGAGGACCATCGCTCTCTGCAAATTGAAAACTCTTCCTCAATGATGTTAGTGGTCCCACTGTAGAGAGCTGTTGCAAGGCTAAATTTCTATCCTTATTAAATCTTCTCTCATTATTCAGTGGTATTTCAAGTTTACTTTTAATCTTATTGTCGAACGACTATTTGAAGTGCTTCCTATTATATTTAAAACTTGTGTTCTCGTTATGAACACGAATGAAATATTTGCCACTGGAGGTGACTGAGGCAAACAACAATGAATCACCATCACTAAAATATAAGTATTTGTTCTCACAAAATACTTTGTAATTAATTAGAAGAATGATGACAATTTCTCATCTATTCACGTTTTGATCGAGCCGCTTCAACCTCAAATCTTGCTGCAATTGTTTTACATTTAGGCTACTAGTATTAAATACTATTGTATTCATTGAAGTTTACATGCGTAGTTTTTTTTATTCAAAAGAATAAATTAATATTTATAAATAAATTGGACTGAACAAACAACACTAATTATTTCGCATTTGCATGTAACGCAGTTTAGGAAAAATAAAAGATTGGATTTTTTTTTAGATAAGCACACATGCAACGCATCCCCACTTAGGAGTCCTCCAAAAAGGTAAAATTTACCTGTAAGGGAACATGTATGTCTGGTGTATGTATATTACTCGTTCCATCTTCAATATACGGAAATGACACGACCGGGTTATTGTAAAGCTTTGAGGGACTTTTAATGTCAAATTCATATCCCTGGGCGAAGAAATTACCAAGTTTGGAAAACACCGTGTGTACACTGACTTATAAAAGTGTTTATGTCTTTCATGCTGTCTAGTCTGAGAATAAAAGTTTGAGCAGTTTTTGAAGGTAAAAAATAAAGGTTTAATATTATTGCAAAAGTCTGTGAATAATTGAAAATAGGACGTTCCGGAAAACACAAGTCGCTATATTAAATGCTTGTAAATCTCTGTTACATGTGGTGCGCTTCTATTTAAATACCTTTCTGTTAATTAAGAAAGTGTAAAAACAGTTATTGAAATCCGGCTGAAAAAAGGGAAAACGAATAGTGACTATCTAACTTATTTTCAAATATCGAATACACAAATATATCTCTAACCATCCACGCTTACAATTTGTTTTTACTGACAGGTGTCTGCTGGCATTCGATTGGATATCAGTTTTATGTAGGCGTAACAATTCATCCCATTTATCCAATCAGCTGTCTTGTGTGCGATCTCATACGGTTCACATAGTCTAGTTTTTATAATGATAGCGATAAAAATTATTCGTGCAGAATATACATCAGTGGCGGATCCAAGGGGGGGGGGGTGGTTCCGGGGGTGCGCACCCCCCCTTTATTTTTGCCGATCAATGCATTTGTATCGGGACATATGTTTTGCACCCCCCCCCCCCCCCTTTGCCCTGGGTGCCCTGGGTTAGCACCCCCCTTTCGAAAATTCCTGCATCCGCCCCTGATATGTAACACTATAAAACAAAAAATATCCTGTCCAAAAATGACTTACGCGACACCATATTAACCAAATAACTATTTAAAAACTAAGACAGCATACATATAAAATATTATCATTCATAACAATTATTATTTAAAAGGGAAATATTATACTATTAGTATCATGGTCCCAGCATTTTAACAAATTTATCAAAACAGGACGTTGTTGCAATGGTGTGACTGGGACTTTACGGTGCGTCTAAAAATAACCTAGGCCGCCTCGGTGCACTATAAGCTCTCGAAACTGCACTAAGACCATGATGGAACACTATAGCGAACTTTCTATACTAATGAAATGTCCATGTGTGTCCAAAATTAAAAAAAATATCTTTCCTTTAAAAAGTATTTCATGGTAGAATTTGACATCAAAATGGGTTAAAATAACAAATATCAACTTATTGCAATACTAACAAAACTTAACTTAATTACATTGTTTACAGAAGCTCCCATTTCACCTTAGTTAATTCTTGTGTACCTAAAAATTTGTACTAAGGCAAACTGGGATTAATTTTATATATATATTTTGACAGCTAAGGCGAAATGAGAATAAGCCGTTCACACAGTGTTTTCACAAACCGGTAATTTCTTCGCCCAGGGATATGAATTTGATATTAAAAGTCCCTCGATAGCTTTACAATACCCGGCCGTGTCATTGCCGTATATTGTAGATGGAACGTGTAATATATGTTCCAGACCGTATGAGTATTTGGGCCGTACGCGTACGGTCTGGACCGTATGCGTACTTTTTCAAAATACTCATACGGTCGGACCGTACGCGTACGGTCTGACTAATATTAAGAAGTTGTCAAAGTTAATTAGATCCATATAACTGATCAATATAACTTAACTCTCAAATAGATATAAAAAAGTTTAATTTTATAATTGAAAAAAAAACCAACTATATATTTTAATGATTTAAAAAATTCACGCTAATTGAATCTGTTAATTTCTTGTATTTTAAAACATGTCGATCACTCAGTAAAATAATTGAATTATGATCACTAAAATTGAAAATATCGGAAGTAAATATAATGTGGGAGGACAATTGTTTTAGAATATTTAGCAACTTTACCAAAAAATATTTTTGCTAAGGAACATACAGAACAGCAAAAATGTAAATGTAAAAAATATAGTACGTTACTTGTGGTAGCAAGTGTAACATTGGTTGAGAGTACCAAAATTAGGATTAAGATATACAATTAAACAAATATTTTATTTCAATTGTTCATTTGTTCATTTTATCCGTGTAATTGTAATAATATTAAATTAGTAAATCTGAAAATAAAGATTGTGATTAATGTTATTTTTTTGAAATTTAACCCATATGATCTAATAACATGTATGGTCAGCTCGTACTGGACCATACGCGTATACTCATACGGTCCGACCGTACGCGTATGGTCGGACCGTACGAGTTTACGTATACGGTCCGGACCATACGCGTACGGTCCAAATACTCATATGGTCTGGAACATATACACAATGAATTTCATACACCAGATATACAAATACAGGTGAATTTTACCTTTTTGGAGGACTCCGAAGAGGTGGTGCATTGCATGTGCGCTAAGTTTGAAAAAAAATCCATTCTTTTATTTGGGGTACGTCTGAATACCGCTAATGACCTCCTGAGTGCACTCATGATCCTTCATATTCATCGTATTTGCAGGATGGATGCATATATTCGTTACACGCTGCTTATCTAAGAGTTAAATTTTGGTAGAATTTGAAATCGAACTAAGATAGATTTGTTAATTCTTTTGAAAAAATGACACCAATTACTGAGCCGTGAATTACCCAACCAAGCAGGAAAGTCCCTGAATCAACAAAATTGATCGGATTATCTTATTTTTGTTTATGAATTGTGTTGTTAGTACTGGTCCGGGAACACAATTATCCCCCTTCAATTTTCGTTGTCAATTTTCGTTCACAAATATAGTTCCCTTTAATTTCAGTATATTTTTTCTTAAATTGTTTTTTGCTTTTCCTTTGAATTTTTCCCCCATTTTTTTGCTATAATGTGAATGTAAGGTCATCTAAGAGAATTTCTGTAAAATTTCTTTTTGATATTTTGAGCAGAAATGAGTGATTTGGTTAGGTAAATATAGGTGGGATTTCCCCTTTTCGGAAGCTCTCTGGCTTAACCCATACTGGTGTCCTTGTGTTTAGAATTAGAATTTAAAATATTTATAAGACAGATCAGTATCTAAAAAAGAATACTTTAATGAACGAATGAACTTTATTACCTTAAAACTACATTTCAAAGTAAAAGAGAAAATATATATTTACAATTATTAATACCATGCACATTGGTTGAAAAAAAAACCTTGATTTAACTTGCATGTAGCTTGCAGGACCGATTTACCTGTAACATTTGTAGAAATTTAGATTATTTTTATGTAAGATGACCGATAGTGCCGTCTCAATTCAGAGTTTGAACTTTAAAAAACATGATTAAGTGTGTATTAATATAGTACATAATAGTATAGAATGTGAAAGCGATTCCTTTGATATAAAATTTGCAGCAATATTCCAGTATAAAATGTCTGTCTATCTGTAGCTACATCCAACACTTAACATGTCATGATATACTGATATTCGTCACAGATATCTCTTGAGCCGCAGAAATGACAAAGTCTGCCTTGAAAGGGGTTAGTTATTATAACTTTATGAAGTTAATCTCTTTTCATGCTTTTGGAGAGTTGTCTCATTGGCAATCAATACCACATCTCGATCTTTTTTTTATTTTTTTTTATATATATAAAGTTAGACTTCAATGACCCCCCCCCCCCCCCCCCCATTTTAAACTCCTCGTAGATTTATAATAGATAGCTTACATATAACATATGTTTTGATAACTAATAATAAAGATCTTATTTTAGTTTAAAAACTTTACGAATGCCCAGCAAAGATTAAGCGTGTTGCATTCGAAGTGATCAGACTACCGCTAGGCCATTTCAACTCAAAATATATAAAATATCGTTGCATCGGTAAAACTTTGAATCATTTTTGACAAAACTATTAGAATTTAAGACTGCTCTGCTTTTACAATAACTGTTTACTTGTTATCATTTCAATGAATATCGAGGAATATTTGTCGATGGACGGTTGTTGAGTTAATGCACGGTATTGTGATTTTTTTCACAATTGAATTTATAGAACCTTTTGTTAAGATTCATTGTCATATGTATCAAATTAAAATAGCTTTCTATTACCAGTTCCTTGGAGTTGCAACACCACTGCATGGTCATCCAATCAAAAAAGGAAAGTTATAATATTTATTTTATTAATAATATAATCTTTTATTCGTAAGCAATACAACTTACAGAAAATAATTATTACAAATATTCAATTACATCAGTGAAATATATTTACATTTAAACAATTAGTCAAATAATCATATAAGTAGGTATACCATTATAACAGTAAAGCAGAATAGGATCAAATGGATTTTTAGCATTAATGAATGAATTTAATTTCGTACCTTCTCAGTCAGAAATAAAAACTTCCCTTTAATTGGTTAGTTCCTTTACATTATGAACAGATACTGGTGAGAACCCAACCACTTTAAAAGGGGGTCCCAACCGAGCATAAAAAAAGGGGCGAGTTCCAACTGTATATACATGTATATGCCCCCTTTCAAATGCATTGATCGTCTAAAAAGTTTAAGATTCGACGGTTTTCTCCAACAATATGGTTTGATAAATTTCTTTCGAAGTTCATTATACTTTTCACATACTAAAATAAAATGATATTCATCTTCAATTACTTGTTTATCACACCATATCACAAAATCTCGGATATCTCTCAATATTATAAAATCGACAAGTTTCTATATTCAAACAGTGAACAGACTGATTTATGCGGTATTTACCAATAAATGGTGTTATAAATATAATTTACAGCATGATCTAAATAAAATTGTTGGGGTCAAATACATCTATGCAACATACATTTAGGCTAGTCTTCAAAAAAATAGTTCATTTCACTATTAAGGCAGCAACCATTTGATTTTCTTGGGGGAAAGGGGGGGGGGGGGTTACATTAGGGTTAAAAAAAATGTGAACTTGTTTTTAATTGAATTCAAAGATAGATTAAACGGTAGCTTTAGGCAGCAACCATTTGATTTTCTGGGGGTGGAAAAGGGGGGGGCTATGTTTTTTTTTTTTTGGAAAAAAAAGTGTTTGTTTCGAGTTTTGGAAAACAAATAATTTGTTTTTGACCCTGAGAAAAAAAATGTTTGTTTTACCCTCAGTTGATACTATATGTAATGCTAATATTGAAAGAAAAAAAATTTGTCGCCAAAAAAATGTTTGGACGAGAAGTTGTAAGTATGTGCTAACCGAGACTTAAAGCGTTGTCATCCGTATCAATAAATTGTTTATCAAAATTGAAGTGCATGAGTATTATTAACGTCTGGGATGAGTGTGAGATTTCTCTGTTGATGGGAATAAACAAAATTTAGCTGAATTTGTATTATTCAAATTAATGAAAAGGCAAGCTAGTGTGTGTTTAAAATGATATTGTTGGAATGGATTTATAACATTAAAAATGTGTGTAACCGATTTTAGGTTGACTTGGACTGCGAATTTGAAAATAATTTATTTGTGAAATCACATTCTTTAAGATGACATATTTTGTAAGTACGTTAACCTTTTATTCTAATTATAGTATCTTTGAAATGCATTTTATAGCTGACTATGCGGTATGTGCTTTGCTCATTGTTGACGGCCGTACGGTGACATATAGTTGTTAATGTCTGTGTAATTTTGGTCTCTTGTGGACAGTTGTCTCATTCGCAATCATACCACATCTTCTCTTGTATATTTATATAGCTGTTACTTACAACTGTCATGTGTACATGTTCCAGGCTCGTGCCGCTGAAAGAGGCCCCTTTTCAAGTTTGAAAATAGGTGAATAGGTCGGGAAAACTATCAGAAATATATATGATAAAAAAAAAACAGTAAAGTTCCCACTACTTTTTTGGTAAACTTTCTTGCTATTCCCGAATGTGTTTTTGTGATTTATGCAATTTTAATCATGGACTAGCTAGCATAAAGAATTACATGTACTTTAAATGTATAAAATAAATTTTTTCTACAATGATATATAATTAGGAATGGAAATTAAAAGCCTAATTCAAAAACTTAAAAAGGATTTTTTTATTTGTATCTTTAAATATCCTCGAAAATAACTGCGTTTGAAAGCTTCTTTTATTATAATTTACACGTATATCGAAATGTGTTCATACCAATTGTCCCGCTTAATACCGAACCCGCGTAACCTTAAAAATTAAGACATTACACAATCAAAACATTACAATTTTGTTTATTACAGATATGTTATAATATCCACGGTTGAATGCACAATATCCCCACCAAGAGAACCGTCTACTGTTAGAGGTGGGACGAGAGCCTAGATGTCGTGTGCAAAAATAATAATCACTTGGTACGGTTTCAGCTTGCGTATTGTAATTTTAAATAGTATAGATCGATTCGTGTTTTAAAATCAAACAAACGCTACTGCTTGCACTGATGATCAAAAAATTACTTTTATATATATATATAAAAAAAACAATGTATTTGTTACATGTTATTGGTATTAAATTGTATATTTTGAAGATCATATTCCGTAATGTTATGCCCTGAATTCTATTCGATGTCTATAAAGCAAATAAAATCTATTTGTACTCGTAACAAAAAGGAGAACAGATTGGGCTGCCTCTCTTCAATTTTGTCCAGTTACCAAAGTAAAATCAAAATTAAATTCTCCGACAATGCACATGTTGATATATTGTATATGTCATTCCAACACTTACACTTGTTCTTTTATTTGTGTGGCAAATTTAATGACCATTTTAATTCAAAGCTTGGATTTGCATCCTTCATTCTCCAGTACGTTTTAATTTCTACATACATCACAGTCAGTAATTAAAGTTGTGTGTTAAACGTCAATACGAAAGCAAACAATCCATAGTAAAAAAAGATATTTAGAGGGCACATATGTATCTTTCGTCTGACATCACGTATACACCACAGTTATCGTAAATTATATAAACATATAAAAAAAAAAATCGATTTTTTTTTTTTTTTTAAGACAAAAAAGAGAAAAGAACTGATAAGTGCGGGTAATCCATGCGCCTTGCCTCCTTTATGTTTCGATATCTTAAAAATTAATTATTCTTTTATCTATTATAACACGTGAAAACTACACCGGTGAGTTCCATACATGTCATAAACTTACAGCTGGTCCTGAACATGCATGAAGTATTTGCCACTGGACTTTAAACAACAATCAATCACACTACAACTTATAGTATATATAGTTGTGAAATACAAAATGTATATTATAATGATTCATTTAGATGAATAAATAGAATACAAATACACACTACTTTATATAACTGACACAATTTAAAGGAATACTCTCTAAACTATATAAGTAGAGAAGCGAAACGTTTCTTTTGAATACTAAACAAACTTCCTAACAGTACATGTTTTTTTAATGGTTTTACATGCGGCGCTCAAATATTTTGCATGGTCTTTTGGTATAGTGTTTAGACATATATGATATTGTAAGAACCTTTAACGTATAATAGATTCACATTCGTTACTTTGCTCAATATAAAAAAAAACATAAGCATTAATTTATATTAAAAACTGAAGGTCAGACATCACTAATACGTGTTCATTCATTCTTTATTAAAGTTTAGACCTTTTTATCAAGAATGATGATGAGTGTAATTGTAAATAAATTGTAAAATATAATAGGCATGTACTTTCTTACGTTATGGATCATTGATTTTGTTACCTGTTGACCCGGTTGATTACTAGCACGTGCCATTGAACTCGACCGTTTTAACTAAAACAGATTTTATTTTAAATCAACGCCATATATATATATATATACAAAGTATATACAAAGTACTATATACATATTATATGGATAAGAAAATAAATATAATAAGGATATATTGTTTGAATGAAAAAATTTATACGGTGATACTTTAACACCGTCCCGACAGAGACTGCATGCAGTATATGATCAGGTTTCGGGATCGGGGAAGTCTTTTTTCGAATTTCCGAATGTCGGGAATATTTTTTTCCAACTTTAATAGAGTAACTCGCACGAAAAAAAAATAAACATACCAAAAAAGCAACAGCTTCAACGGTAAACTAGGACATATATCAACAGAAAACGAATTAAAGAAACTGTCATGCATAAAACAAAAATATGCATGACTGTGTTAATTTGCCTCCGCTGCATTTCTGTGGATTGTCTCATTGGCAATCATACCACATCTCCTTAACTTTTTTAGGTTACGTTTAGGATTTTCCGTTACTAATCTTCAAATACAAAAAACATTTTTACCGGTGATTACAACATTTCAAGGTTAAATTTATGGCATACATTCTGGTGTGTATACAATTAACGTACGTCCTTGCATTTAATTATCAATATATATTTATATAAACTAACATTTATTAAAAAATAAACAACATATATATATATAGACGAATAATTTATTAGTTCCTCAACAAAACAAGAAAAGAAATAAAGAATTAACACAAGATTTTTTTTTTTTTTAATTAATCAAAATATACTTCAAATTCTAATAATAAAATACATATATACATGTATTAATCTAAAATGCATTATCGAGTAGAAGGGGCGCAACTCGTGGTATCAAACCGGTATACTGAACGGATCAAAACAGGGTCTGAAAATTTTGAACGTTCTTTTGTATCCATGGTCTGTTTTGGTCTGACACAGTCTTAACGGGTCTAAACAACCCGCTAGACGATTCAGTCTTTTCCGTCTTGACACGCCTTAACGAACTGATTTACCTGATGAGGCTATCGATCTGAACGGCGACTTAACTATCTTAAATATCTTGACGATTTTTTCTAGCGGTAAATCCAGTCAATCAAGATGTGATTAGACCAAAATGACAGTTTCAGACTGAAATCGTGCTACTAGTGTAATGACTCACCATCTTTTTATAATAAAGTTAATGAAATAATAGAAAACTTTAATTACCAACAAGTTATTCTGACAGGAGATTTTAACTTAGTTCAAAATCAGGCATTAGATACATATAACTATCTAAATATAAATAATCCAAGAGCAAGAGACAAAATCTTTGAAATTATTGAAACTTATGATCTAATTGATTCCTTTCGAGAATACTAGCCAGACAAGAAACGATTTACATGGAGAAAAGTTAATGCTCTGAAGCAAGCTAGGCTTGATTTTTTTCTTATATCTCGGAGTTTCTATCAAAATGTAAAAGAAGTAGAAATTCAAAACAGCTATAGAGCAATAGATCTGATCATTCACCAATAGTTCTACATTTTAAAATAAGTGATTTCAATATTGGGAAGGGTTTGTGGAAATTTAATAATAGTTTATTATATGATATAGAATATGTTAAATCTGTTAAAGAAAAAATAAAACAAGTAAAAGATCAATATGCAACTTTAGTATACAATAGAGACTCACTAGACCAGATTGATTGCTTAGATATTCAATTTACAATAAATTATCAGCTGTTCTTAGAAACATTAATGACAGAAATTAAGGGTAAAACAATTTCCTTTGCATCATATAAAAAGAAAGAATAAAAGAAATTGGAAAATGCTTTAGTAAATGAAATTCAAAAATTAGAAGAAAATATACAAACCACAGAAGCTCTTGCAGATCTCAATCAAAAGAAATCTTAATTACAAATTTTAAGACAAGAAAAATGCGTGGTCATTATGTTCGCTCAAAAATGCAATGGGTAGAAGAAGGAGAAAGATCCTCAAAATATGTTCTCAACTTAGAAACTAAGAACTTTGTTAATAAACCAATTCCAAGACTAGTCAATAATGAAGGCTGTTTAATAAACAAACAAGAACATATTTTATTGGAAGCAAAAAACTTCTATAAAAATTTATATTCAAAGAAAGATACAATAAATAGTGTTGATCTCAATAAGGAAATTCCATTTTAGACGTTCCCAAGTTAACAAATGAAATAAGGGATACCCTTGAAGGAAAAATCTCCTATTCAGAATTAACAGCTGCTATTAAAATAATGAAAAGTAACAAAAGCCCAGGATCTGATGGATACACCAGTGAGTTTTTTAAATTCTTTTGGATAGATTTAGGTAAATTTGTTCTTAGATCAATCAACTATGGGTATAATATGGGTGAAATGTCAGTATCCCCAAAAAGAGGGGTAATTACTTGTATACCAAAGGGAGATAAACCAAGACAATATATGAAAAACTGGCGACCAATAAGTCTTTTAAACACAATATATAAACTCGGGTCTAGCTGTATAGCAGAGCGTTTGAAGTCTATTTTATCACTTCTAATAAATAATGATCGAACAGGGTTCATTCCTGGAAGATATATTGGTGAAAATACTAGACTAATTAATGATATTTTATTCCCTTCCCTTTCATGAATGTGACCTACCGAATTAGACTATTTACCGGATTTGTAATCACATAAACAACACGACGGGTGCCACATGTGGAGCAGGATCTGCTTACCCTTCCGGAGCACCTGAGATCACCCCTAGTTTTTGGTGGGGTTCGTGTTGTTTATTCTTTAGTTTTCTATGTTGTGTCATGTATACTATTGTTTTTCTGTTTGTCTTTTTCATTTTTAGCCATGGCGTTGTCAGTTTGTTTTAGATTTATGAGTTTGACTGTCCCTTTGGTATCTTTCGTCCCTCTTTTATTGTATACAGAAGAACATATTGTATACAGAAGAACATGATATACCTGGTATTCTCCTCCTTATTGATTTCGAAAAGGCATTTGATTCAATTTCTTGGAGTTTTATTGAAAGTGTTTTAGACTTTTTTAATTTTGAACCTTCTATTAAACATTGGATCACTACTTTTTATACCAAAATTCAATCTGCAGTAACTCACAATTGCCATCTCTCAGATTTTTTTGAGATTCAGAGGGGCTGCCGACAAGCGGATACCCAATCACCTTATATATTTTTACTATGTGCAGAAATACTTGGTATACTTATACGAAATAATGAAAAAGTTAAAGGAATCACTATAGATGACTCAGAGTATCTCATCTCACAATATGCAGATGATACCTCTCTTATACTTGATGGATCACATGAATCTTTGGATGCATCTCTTCGTACTCTAGATAAATATGCAGATTTATCAGGTCTTAATATAAACTTAGACAAGACCAAGGTTGTTTGGATTGGGAAGAAAAAGTTTAGCCAAGAAACTATGTGTGTTAAGTGGGGATTGGAATGGGGTTCTAGCAGATTTACACTTCTTGGGATAAATTTCTCAGTGGATATTAGTGAAATTGAAAATTTAAACTATAACCCCAGGTTGAAAGAAATTGAAAACATTATAAAAACTTGGACTTATCAAATACTCTCACCAATTGGAAAAATAACCATCTATTCCTGTCCATACCTAGTCCAAATAGCACAAAGCTTAAACATTTTACTGAAAAAATATTTTCCTTTATTTGGGATAACAAACCAGATAAAGTCAATAGAAACACCTTATCCAAACCGCACTGTTTAGGAGGACTAAAATTATTAATATTGAAAACTACATAAAAGGTCTTAAATTAACCAGGATAAGAAGAATAAATAGAAATAATTCAAAACTAGTAAAACTATTCCTTTTTTCAGAAAATTTGATTTTTTTGGAAAATGCAATTTCTTGGTCCTTATAAAAAGTTAAATAATCCATTTTGGAAAGAAGTATTTGATGCTTGGCAAGATCTTCAAAATGTACAAAATAACTCTCAAATTAAAACATGCCCTTTATGGAAGAATGATGGAATAAAGATTGGTAACCATTCAGTATTATATAAAGATTGGACAAAAAAAGGGGTTTGGCTGATTAATGACTTGTTACAGGAAGATGGAAACTTTATGACTGTTGATCACTTTAATAATGTGTACAATATTAAAACTAATTTACTCACATATCAAGGCCTAATTTTGTCAATAATAAAGTATTTAAAAGAATATCAAATATGACCAAATGACTTAAAAAGAAAAAGCGGTTCAGTTTTGCCCTCAGTGTTAAAGGTTTTTTTTAAATCCCAGAAAGGTTCAAAAGATATGTATAATATTTTGAATGGTAAAAAGTCAAATCCTAAACAAAAATGTGAACAAAAATGGTCATTAATTCTCAATGCGAAATTCAATTGGAAAAATATCCATGTATTGCCCTTTTATATTACAAAAAATTCAAAATTGCAGTGGTTTCAATACAGAATAAAACATCGATTTTTGGGCACCAATGAACTTTTCCTTAAGATAAAAATTAAAGATACAAATATTTGTAGTTTTGGGTGCGGAGGGGTTGAAACAATAGAACATATATTCTGGACATGTCCATATATATCTAAATTATGGGAAGACCTTAACTCCTGGATATTTGAGAAAACAGAAATAGAACTAACTTTAAATATTGATTTGGTTTTATTTGGTATTTGGCCCGAGAACACAGTTATTTCGTAGTGCATTTCTTTTCGACAATAAATTCAAATTAAAAAAATCGCACCTGCTCTTTCTTAAAAAGATTTTTACAGTGTAATGTACTACCATTGAGACAAATAATATCAAATTTATAGAAACTTCTACCAGCTCTAACTCAAAATATTCTGTGTTAAGGGGGTGTAAAATTCAGTTTGACAGCTTCAGACGTGATAGAATTTGACCTTTTTACACTGGATCAAATCACTACTAAACATAAAGATTCAGCATCCAAATTTTTTTAACATGTAATTACATCCCCCTACTAAATATTTCATGCATTTAATATCAAGAAATAAATTGGGAAAGTGTATCCAATAAAACATGCAAGTTATACACTGTTTACACTAGGGACTATATTCGTAGACAACGAAAACCAAACCAAAGGACGATAACTGTGTCCTTGGACCATTTTAACAAAAACCGATAAAAATACATATAAGAAACATAATACATGTACTTCTGTTAACAAAATTCTACATTTATAGAAGCAAATTAGCTATGGAACAAACCAATATAATAGCACTTAAAAATTATTTAAAGGAAAACTTATTAATAGAAAAAAATATATTCTATAAAAATAAATCACTCAGTAGGGCAGAAAACTGCTGGAACCCCTGGACTCCTTTATTATCATAAAAACAAAAAAACAAAAACCAAATAGACTCCACATATAATGTATATATTTAATATCCAAACAACCTCTATCTTAAAATAATTATCTGCAATGTATCAAACTAAAACAGCTGTGTCTATTAAATATATTATATATCTTCTTTTAAGTGTATATAACTAGTATGCATACAAATGTGTGTAACTTATTATGTTCATGTGCAAATAAGAAAAAGAGAAATTTAATACAAAAACAATATATATATATATATATATATATATAACCTGTGCATTTGTTATACAGATAATTATGTTTGAAAATCTTAATAGTAAACTTCTTTCTTTTTGAACTACTGACATGGTATATTTTTTTATTTTTTTCCAAATATTGAAAATTGAATGTATAATACTAACAAATACTAACAACTGTATAAATATGATATTTACTAATGTTAACCAGGCCGGGATAAGGTACCGGTACTTGATGTTTTAAACCAACAAATGTACAGATTTCAATAATATATGATAAATTTAAAAAAAAAAGATTACGGCTGTAGCGATGATTTGAGTGTAACCGTATTGCTTGTATTATCGAGACAAGGATTCCGTGCGCTGACTTATTTTAAATAGGATAGCACATCCTAATTTTTACGGTGATGTTGTTTAACGAGCCAAAAAATTAAGATGCGACCCAAGTAAAATTGTCGGTCTTTTACATCTACTTATTCTCAAAAATTATCAATTCATCTCTGTAATTATATCATTTAATATTGTTTTTATCAACACAAATTAAATTATGATGTTGTTATCAGTAAATTTAGATATTAAAGTAATTGATTGATGCTTACTTTTTATATTCGAATGACAAATTGTTTTTCGCATAATCAGGAAAAGTAACTATTGATACAAAAACACAAGTTCGACCTTGCTCCCGAAAAACAAGAATTGTACGACGTTGGTTAAATATTTTGCCTTGAAATAGGCCGTGCACTTATGGACTCCGTAAATAATTGCTGCAAATCGTTTGTATGTGTCAGACCACCAATTTCGCCCTCCAATTTAGAGCGTATGTAAAAGTAGCCCTGCACCGACAAAAAATAGCTCTTTTGATGTCCTTGTTTACTTAAACTAACCATAAAATTTGCAGAAATGAAACTTTTAATGAAAGAGAAATATATTTAGATTATTTTGAGACAAAATTTACTTGTCTATGAGTATGCATGAAAGATTGAGGATTGATGCACTCCATAATTATATAAGATTTAAAAAAAAAACAGGGGTTATTTTTGGAGTAACTCTTTTTAAGGGTCAGTTTTTTATTTGGAGTGCTTTAAAGATATGTTAACAATTAGCATGCAGAAAGCTGATACATGTACAATGCAGGATAAACCTTGTTTCTATGAAGTTAAACTAAAGGTGAAATATTTAGAAAGCTGTGAAAATTGCAAAATTTGGTTGAACAGATATGGATATCTAATTGGTGGTCTGCCACCTTTAAACGTGTAGAAACTGTGGTACTCCGGATCCAATTTCTGAACGGACATGGCTGTGTATTCATACATACATAACAAACACGGCTTACTATAAGACCGTAGAAAGCCAAGGATGTCTATGTTTTGCGAGAGCCTGCGGTGCAAAATAACGTTTAACTTATTGAATTTTAAGTATTTCCGGAAATAAGGATGTAGGGATTTAAAATAAGAATAAATATACAATTGTGAACTGCATTGTGCTATCTAATTATATAGATATACATATAGTAAAGGCAAGTACCACTAAAGTGGATATTCTTTAATTGTTCTGATAAGAAAAGGTCAACTCTGAATTTCTGAGAACCATTTATTTTCTCTTCCCAAACAATAAGGACGTAACATTAAGAGGAGATGAAAAAAACATGAAATTAAAATCAGTTCAAGGACAATTAGGGTGAGTTTCACTGACTCGAGTTTCAAGTTTTTCGAGTTTTTATTAAATCTGGAAAATCAATGCAAATATAATGATGTCTTCCCCCAAATTAACATGACATTACACCAGATAAATATATATTATGTATGACAAAATATCAAATCAAGGTTAAATGAATAAAATCAAAAAGATTCAAAGCATAATTGTATGTAATGGCATATATTTTTTGTCTGTATCAGAAACTAATCAAGACCAAATACTAGAATCTGAATAGAAATAATTGTACAGCATAAGTTTATACAAGATTTCAGGCTCGGTTATATATCAGTCTGTAAAATTTAAGAATCTATTCAAATTTTTTTAGCTATTATTCATGTATTTCTTTGTCTAATATGTTCTCCTATTTATTTGTATTGAAGTCCTGTAATATTATGTTGTCATTTTAATGTTATATTTAACATTGCCATTAAAGTGCGAGGTTTGGCATGCCACAAAACCAGGATCAACCCACCATTTTTTTTCTTAAAAGACATCAGGAATACGGTCATTGTTATATTATGGTTCATTTCTGTGTGTGTTACATTTTAACGTTGTAGTTCCGTTGTGTCGTTTATTGTCTCCTATATTTGAGTGTGCATTCACATTACTATAAGACGTGTCACGGTACTTTTCTATCCCAAATTCATGTTTTTAGTTTTGATGTTATATTTGTTATTCTCATCGGATTTTGTCTAATGCTTTGTCCGTTTCTGTGTGTGTTACATTTTGATGTTGTGTCGTTGTTCTCCTCTTACATTTAATGCGTTTTCCTCAGTTTTAGTTTTTTACCCCAATTTTGATTTTTGTCCATAGATTTACGAGTTTTGAACAGCGGTATACTACTGTTGCCTTTATTCTAAATTTTCTCAAAAGTTTAAGCTTTTCTAAAAATAACTTTACTATACTTTTAGATTTCTGTATTTCAAAGTGACTTAAATATGTATCGAAGGCCTCGTGGTGGTATATAAACACTTAGTTGGCAATTGAATTGCTTGACTTAAATGTTACCGATGAGCCTATTGAACACAAAACGCGCAGAAAAAAATAACTTTTTGCTCATTGGCAATTTTACTTGCTTGATTCGAGTTTAAATGATGAGCATGTTGAACACAAAACGCAGATAACAGTTTAACTTGAGGCTCATTGGCAATTTTCTTGTTTTAGTCGAGTGTCGCTGAAGAGCCTTTTGAACAAATAACAGGCACTAAGTTTGACTTGAGGCTCATTGGCAATTAACTTGCTTTATTATAGCGTCACAAATGAGCTTATTGTAAGCAAAACACATACAAAAAATTTAACTTGAGGCTCATTGTCAATTAACTTGCTTGATTGGACCATCAATGATAAGCTTATTGTAGACAAAACAAGCAAAACATGTGAGGCTTATTGGCAATTGACCTGTTTGATTTGACCGTCACTATAACGGATAAGGACACGTATCTTCACAATGCACGATATGTTGATACTTTTTTTAATTACATACATTGGAAGCGTCTGGATAAAAGAGGAAATTTGAAATTTTGAATCCGCAACCAATACTTTTAACGTATATTCATGTTCTAAACAAAACTATAACCGACACGACCAAAGAACATTTAAAACTAGACAAAACTATATAAAAGACACCACTAAAAAAAAAAACATTAAAGATTTAGACAACACTATACAAGACTCGACTTAAAGAATATTTAAGATCTAGACACCACTATACAAGACATAATCAAATGTACATTTAAGATCTAAACAACACTATACAAGACACGACCAAAAGAACATTTATCATCTAAACAACACTTTACAAGACACTTTCAGAGAACATTTAAAATCTACACAACATTTTACGAGACACGACCAAAAGAACATTTAGAATCTAAACAAAAATAGAAAAAACACGACCAGAAAAACATTTAAGGTGGTACCTAACACTACAGGGAGATAACTCTGTAAAGTCAGCTAAACGTTTTGATTACGTTGTGTTGTAAAGGGAATATAAAGCTTCTCAATGATAAAAATTGGTGTTTGTCAAACTGCTATATAACCAGTGTAATTTTTCTGACAAAACGGTTGGTTCAAAATTTTTGAATTTTTTATATTTTTGTTAAAGGGTCAAAGTAAGTACTTTGACAAAATTTAATCAAGATTTAACGAGCTAAATTAATTTTAGTGCAAGTGTTGGGTACCACCTTAAGATTTAAACAACACTTTACAAAACAAGACGAAAATAACATTTAATATTTAAACACTTTACAAGACACGATCACTAATTGAATTAGTGCAAACTGCAATGTGGATACCGTTATGTCGACATCATGTCTTGACTAACATCAAGATTATTATTTTACACAGATGAAAATTCATGGTTGTACAAACTGTCGATACCAATGGTTTGGCATTGCACAATGTTGTTTTTTCTCTGACTGTGGATGAGGTCTTTTTACTAAATTTATTTAATATTTATTAATTTGGGATTTTTTTTATGTTACTGTGGCAATTTTTACATCAATAAAACATGTGAAAAAAAATCCGAATTTAAAGTAGGCAACTAAGAATATGTAACCTTCTTTGTAAAATTGTTTCTGTTGTTTAGTCTCCAGTCAAAAGTTTTCTCCCCGCAGTCAAACCACATTTTCTTATTTTTGAATATGACTTTTTCTTGCCATATCATCAACATCGTAAATAAAGAAAACACAAATAACAGACATGTTTCGCCTTGATATATAAAACAATATGGTACTTCTATTTATAACTGGACATGGCTGTAACAACCGTAAAATAACAATGGAAGTCCAATTCGAACCAAAGTTTACAATCGGACCATGGAAACTCAGTGATGACTATAATTATACTGTTTTCTTAAAAACAAATACAATCACGAGCCATTGGTGACTTAAGTTTTACAAAGCTCGGTCTTACAGTTCAAGATAAGTAATGGATACAAAATTAAGTTGGAAGGACTATTAGATAGACACTTCCATACCTATATATATATGTACAAACATTACTAACTTCTCGGGTAGGGGTACAATAAAGTAAAACACTCATTTTAACTATAAAATACATTTATTTTGGGACAATTATTTTAACAATTTACAATGAGAAAAGTATCCAGCGTCAAAACACATTTTGCTCATTTGTGTGTTTGTTTTTAATACTTCCGTCACCACTAACTGCAACGTAAAAAAAGTAATGTTAAGACATCTTTAAACATGGTCATCTTGAAAAAGATTTAAAAAAAAACACTTTTATACAAGTGAGAGGTTGAGCGCTATCAAACCAGGTTCAGTCGACCATTTTCTACATTTGAGAATGCCTGTATCGTGTCAGGAATATGACAGTTGTTATTCATTCGTTTTATTTGTTTGGGCATTTGATTTTTCCATTTGATAAGGAACTTTCTGTTTTGAATTTTCCTGTGAGTTCAGTATTTTTGTGATTTATTTTTATGTAAGAAACAAAAACAACAAACATGTTAAGCCGTGATATATACAACAATATATATAACTAGTTGTACTGCGAGCAACGTCATAATCACCCCTTTTACCAAATTTATGACACTAAAAATAATTTGAATCAAAAGCATTTTATTAAAATGATTAAGTGGTGCTTTTTAATGCCCAAATGGCGAGGTTAAACTAGTTGAAAATGCTATCACCCCTGCCCCCAACCTAAAATATAGTGGTGAAACAGTACAACGTAAGAATACTGATAATGAAAGATGAGGACATAAAGTCGAGGTATAAAATATATCACTAGAAAACTTGTTTAAGCATACTTCCACGTATTTTCGTGTCATGTGTTTAACAATGGTCTGACATTCCCAATGAGACAAATTTAGATGATCCGGAAATAATAACTATTGGTTTAGAAGAAATACATTTAAAGTAATATAATTATCTGATTTGTTTTTATTTTTGTACTTAGAATAGACAAACAGTATCCGTTCAACTGTGAGAAAATGAATCCCGCGTTTCAAGAAGTCAAATATGATCAGTTAGTGATATGTGATGCAATAATCATCAATTTAGTGCGAGGGCAATTTGAAAGCTATGAAAGTTTTAGATGCATGGTAACATTGTGTTGAAAATTAAGCAGTTGAATCGATAGATAGAAAGTATTCCTAATGTAATGTACTTGATTTGAAATACAATGAGCAACATTACAATTCTGGAAAATTTAGTTTTGATTTTTGGGAGAATTTTTCTTTAAACTTAACGTAGAGCCAGTTTGATGGAATGTCCTTGAAATTGTCAAAACCTTTGTAATAACTTTGATGGGTTTTGTTTTTTACTTTAAAATGTCTTCAATTATCTATATTAATATGGGGGAATTCCAAATTGTTCTACTTTAAAAATAAATTTAGAGTTCTGATAGTCATATTTTGTGTATATTCAATCTTATAAAAAAGTTATGTAAAAAGTAAAATAGCAAAAAATACCCAGTCCCAAAGAAAAGGTAATGTCTCAAATGGCAAAAATATAACAAATCTACACTGATGATACGAGTTAACACCAATTACGGCTCACAATCTTAATCGAGTTTTATTCTGTTGTACAAATAAATATGAAACTTAACTAATGTTTTGATTGTTTTATAATAATTTAAAACGTTGACGGGTAGACTTAATGGTACAGGTCTCCAGCAACACAAATACCATCAAACAACACATTAATTCATGAATGCATGTAGCATATATATTAATTATCAGTGTTTTATTGTTTTATTGTTTTAGCAAGTTGCCCTGTACAAAGTAGTATATAGTGTATTATTTCTAGCTTTAAGCGTTTCTGCAACACATGCAAAAAAGGATAAATAAGAAATAAACTGTGTTGTTTATTTTTTTTGCAGCGGTAAAAATAAATTGTCGCAAAGCAAACTGTACTGCTGAAACAAAATCCACCTAAAGCTAGAAGATCTATGTCGTTTTGTAATATATCATTCATATTTTCTTCAATATATCATATTTTCAGACTAACATTATCTATTAATATCTTTCTTTTGTTTTTTATCATACATTTTAGATTGATGAACCAATAATACATTATCCAATTGTTACATTGTAAACTAAGAGTTGCACAAATCTTGAAACGTGATTGGAAACTAGTAAAAGGTGGGTGGATAAAGTTATATGGGAAATTAACAAGTGGGCAAGTATATATAGATTGAACTAATAACTCATCGAATAGTTTATGTTTGTGATTTCTGAAGGCTATGAAGTAACGGACAATAGCAACAGTTATTTAAACTAAACAGGTATATTTCATTAAATATTCGGAATAATGGGGCTATTTGTGGGTCTTTGTTTTTTTCTTAAACAACATATTTTTTGTGTGCATTATACATGTTTAAATTAAAACACGAAAATAATTCATGCCCTCTGCTCAATTTGTTTATTAACTGGATGTTAAAAATCAAAGTATTCCACTAAGTACATGATTCCTCTCATGAAAAGAAGTGATTAGAATTTTTAACCTTTCGTTTCCTTTAAATTACATGTAAGGGTATTTTTTCTTTCTTTAAAATATGTATGTATGTTTCCTTTTGTAATGAGATGTTATATTGTAAATAACTTGATTTTTATTGATATATCAGGCCAATAATTATTGTTAATATCACATTTAATTGAATTGCAAACGTTTTTTTCATATTTAATATATATTTTTTTCTTTGTACAGAGTTAAAACCACGAGAATGTACACCCTGTCTGTCATTGGTCTCGGTGTTAGTCTTGCGTTGATAAGTATCGTCACGCAAAGTAAGATATATTGATCGATTCATCTGTTCAAATGTACATTTTATATTTTGATGCTTACTATTTTGTTCCTATCGGTTTCAATACTTCCTCGTTGTTTTAAGATTATAACATTTCAATTTTCAGATGTTTTATGTTCCTGTCAATATTTTTTGGAGTGGCCAATTCTTGACCTTTATTACATAGATTGCAATGAAACTACCATGATTTTCAAGTAAATTAAAATAGACCTTTGTTCACCTGTGAAATAAATAAGTTGATATTACGCCTCTGAATTTATCCAACACCGAGTGTTGCTAAGAATTGTGGATTATGTTATATCAAAAGATGTTGAGAATGCTTAGAACAAATTGGTTTCTTGGACTCTCTGCTTTTTCTCTAATAAAAATGTCAATGCTTGATGCAATGAAAAGAATATGTCATCCAATAATTCACATATAAAAAATGCTTAATTTTTGACCGATCAACATACATAAGTTTACATTAAAAAAAAACAATGTATAATATTTTGATTTAAATAAAAAAAAAATCGTTTTGGGATCGTTCATACATTTAACCAGGCAATTTGTGTTAAAATAGTTAAAGATAAAAACATAATTTTTTTTTTTTAAATACATTTGTTATTTAATGTTTTGGATATGAGCGTCACTGATGAGTCTTATGTAGACGAAACGCGCGTCTGGCGTACAAAATTATAATCCTGGTACCTTTGATAACTATTGGTTCTTGGTATTTGTGTTGGAAACCTGTATCATCAAGTCTACCCGTCAATTTTTAAATTTATTTTATACGACAATCAAAATCTAGTTAAATTTCATTTTTTGTAAAATAAAATAGAACTCAACTAAAATTGTGAGCTGTAATTGGTGTTTACTGATATCATCAATGTAGATTTTGCAAGTTTACAATAAGATACGCAAAAATTACAATAAGATACGCAAAAAACAAGCATGAAATCCCCTTAAGTTGAATAAGGAAACTTCAATATACCTTCAATTCTGATCATTAGAGTTTTTCAGTTCTACTGCATCATTCAGTTTTGCTCGAAGCAAACTAGCAAATTCTAAAGTACGTGGTTTTTAAACAGTATTCCTTAAGATTATAAGATAAGATAATAATTATTTTGTAATGTGTCACATATTGATATTACAGATAGATATACAAATTCAATACACAAAACAGTTGAAACAAAGATTAATACCCAGCCTACATAAACTTGCGAGACACTAAATTTACAATTAAACACATTAAAAGTATATAATTTATACAATATTTACAAGCATATTTTTTTAAGATGATATAAAAATTATATTCACTTTTGAAAGGAATTAAAAAAAGTAATTATATAAACAAATAAAATCTTTAATAAAATGTTATTGTTCTGATACTATAGTAATACGAGTGTATACCCCTATCAGACCCCATTAATACTGTTAATTGGTAACATCAGTGGTTCCAATAGTTACATGCACGATGACACTAAGCCGTTCAATAAAATTAGGAAAATATTAGATTTGCAGACCTTATCTGATTGGAATATCATCATTATAAACACAGCTTTATTAATTATATTTGAAAATACATTATTCAGAAACTGAAGCGCAGAATTGTTCTGACACAAACATACAGTCCTGTCTCTCAGCTTACAAGAGCGTAAAAACACAGGCAGTTCAAGACAAGAACAAAATATGCAGGTCAGATCTAGTTTAATATATAACTATATAGAAAAAGAGGGATTGAGGAAAAACAGTTACACTTTCAATAAATGACAGTAAATATTGTCAGAAAAATCAATTAAGAAAAATTTTCATTTTATAAAACAGTTGTTATCAACATGCAATTGTGATATAAAAATTCGTTTCTTCGCTATTTCATTGTTTTGTTTATTTTAAAAAAACAGTGCAGGAAACATATATCTTGAATGTTTGAACAAGGTTTCGCCTGACTGTGATGTCGATGGGACCATAACCGAAATCAGAAAGGAACTATTCCAGTACGGTTGTGGTACGTTTATTATCAGAAACAGTAACCACGCTGTATCTAATTCATATTTTCACATGTTCCAAAATTCTATTAGAAGAACCGACAACGGATTTGTTTCCGTAAATTTCACAACACAGCTTCTGTAACATCTTTAAGTATTTCGATAAGATTTTATATGATATTATGTTTATTTATGAAGTAATTATAGAAAATAGACATGTACGAAATGGCTATGTATACAATAAGATAAGTGTTACTGTATATTCTCCCTGGATATTCAGTTATAATTGTGTGTAACAGAGATACTTGATGGAATGCTGTACGTTGAGTAATTTGTTAAAACAGCAAAGAGTGCAATAACGATTTAATGAGTGTTAAAAAACAAAAAAAGTTTGTTAAATCTTTATTTTCCATTATTACATTGACATGAAACTAGTCAAGCGCTTCCTTTTGGTGTGTGTTATTTAACTTGCGTTGTAAGTACTAAGTAAACGTCTCATACAAATGTACATTTGAAAAGTTAATTCCATTTTTTCAATTTCATATACAATTTCTTTGTATTTTCAATTGTCTAGTTTTTTTAAAATAATAGATAAATAATAATATGTTGGACAATCTGAAAGACTTTGTGGGACAATTTGAAAGTTTAATTGATCGGTAATGGTTTTGAAAGTAATGTGTGGAAGCGTGTATACGATAATTAGTCTTGTGTAGGCGAAACGCGCGTCTGGTGTATCAATTCACAAGCCTGGTACCTTTGATAACTATTTACTGATTGTTAATTAATTTAATTTACATTAATTAGAATTAAACAGATAAGTTGTTTTTTACATATTTCATGTCGTTTTAATATGATTGTAACATAAAGATAGTAAATAGGTTCTTTTCTTTAAATCAGTTTCCAGACCATTTAGCCTTGCTCGTAAAAGTAAAAAGAAGAAAAAGAAGAAGAAGGATGGGGATGATGACGACGACGACATATTTGGACAATTCCTGGAAGATGATAACAATTGTATGTGTTTAAATTAATATGGGGACGAAGTACCCTATTACTGTAGAAAAATCAATAAAAAAAAAATAAGAAATCGGGGAAACCCAAAATCGTTCAAACTATTTTGTGTCGCTATTATTAATTCCCGCATTTGCGCAGATCGCATAAATCTACTTCCTTCTTCCGGTCTCGTTGTCGTGAGACTTTGAGTAGTCTAGTAAAATATAGGAACTGAAGGAACACAATACCAATATTTCTTTTTTTATAATTTTTTGTCTTTGATACGAATTGACGTTACCTGATGCATTGCGTTTCTTTGTTTACATTGAACATGACGTCATAACTTAAATAACGTCACAAGTAAAATACATTAGAACACAATCAAAATCGGAAACGTTACGGTATTTCCGTTTCATACAGACTTCGTCTCCATTCACAGGTAATGCCTGCCTCATATTACATGTATTAAAATAAAAATAATTATAAGAAAATATCTCCGGATAGTGGTAGTTCGCCTCATCTTGCTATTTGTTTTATTGATAAACCATGCATTATAGATATCTTTTTTAGCTTTCTTTTATCAAAAGTTCATTTTGACTGAATATGTATTCCACAATTCAATTTAACATTTATATCAATTTTGATATGTTCGTGCAATAACTAATTATGGCTTGATGTTGCTATACAAACAATGCATTAAGATTAAGAGTGTAACACAGTTTTGACGGCTGTACTCTTATATTACATTTTACCAATTATGAGGGGGAAGGACCTATCCTGGATTTTTTATTCGAATTTTGGGATGTCGGGATTTCAATTTCTTTAAATTCGGGACCTCGGGATTCTATATTTTTAAGCCCGAGATTTCGGGATCAGGAACCCTCCCCCTAAAGTATGTCTGTTGCTTTGTCCACACATTATTGTCAATAAAATGGAATTTAATGCGACTTTTCATACTAGTGGGAAGTTAATCTATCTATAACACCAGGTTTAATTCATCATGTTCTACATAAGAAAATGCTTGTACCGAATCAGAAATGTGACAGTTGTTATCCATTCGTTTGATGTGTTTGATATATACATAATTTTATATTCGCTTGATTGGTTTGGTGTCAGATCCTTTTATATATCAGGATTTTGTTTTAATAATCACTAGGTCAATGTCACTGCTGGATGAGTTTTTTCGTCGAGCGTATCACCAGCCCAGTTGTAAGAACTTCTGTATTGACATGGATTATCATTGATATTGTCATAACTAAAAATTAGCTGCTTACAAAACTTTGAAATTTTGAAATACTAAGGGTTTTTCTACCTCAGGAATCGATTACCTTAACTGTATTTGGCAAAACTTTTAGGAATGTTTGGTCCTTAATTCTCTTCAACTTCGTTCTTTATTTGGTCTTTATACTTTTGTTTTTTTTACTTGTGAGTCTTTTGTAGACGAAACGCGCGTCTGGCGCAAATTCAAAATTTCAATCCTGTCGTTTATGATGTGTTTATTTGAGCTTTTTTTTATTTCTGCCATTTGATAGACTTTTCATTTTGAATTTTCTGTGGGGCTGTGTATATTTGCTACTTTTTACTTTATTAATTTTGGAAGATTTAACATATAAAAAAGTAAGGGATTATCAGAACTCAAAATTTTCTTTTAAAGTTGATTAATTTGCAATTCCCCCAGAATGGTTGAGATAATTGAGGACAGTGTAAAGTGAACAAAAAAACATCAAAGGTAATACACAGGTTTTGGCAATTTTAATGACACTCCATTTAATTGGCACCACTTTATGTTAAATGAAAAGTCGGTAATTTTTAAAAAAAAAATTAAAAATTAAAACTTAATGTCCCAGTATTGCAAGGTTGCTTATTATATTTCAAATCAAGTACTTTACAAAAAAAAATAACTTTCCTTTTTTTCTACCATATTATCAATAAAATGTTAACATGCATTTAAATTTTGCGTAGCTTTCAAATTTTCCTTCGCACTAAATTGATGATCACTGCATTACATATTATAAATTTATCATATTTGACTTTCATGGAACACGAGATTAATCTTTACTCAGTTTATCTGATACTTTTTGTCTATTTAAAGTAAAAAGATCTAATTTGAACGTTTTTCAGGAAACCAATAGTTAACATTTCAGTTATTTTAAGTTGAACACTTAAGAATTCTGGAATTCCGGACCATTGTGAAACACATTAGAGGAAAATAAGTGAAAATAGGCTTTATTAGGTTCGTCAGTGAAATATTTTGTAACTCGACCTAATTTCCTCATCAGTGTTTTTATATTGTACTGATACTCCAATATATCCGAGGTTGGGGGTGGGGGAACTAATTGAACCCTGCAAGATTCTGTATATGTCTGTCCCAAGTGAAGAGACTGTTATTCAGTGGTTGTCGTTTTTTGCTGTGTTACATATTTGATTTTCATTCATTGTTTTTAAAATAAATCTGGATGTTAGTTTTCTTGTTTGAATTGTTTTACATTTGTCATTTCGGGGCCTTTTACAGCTAACTATGCACTATTGGTTTTGTTCGTTGTTGGAGGCTGTATAGTGATATATACTTTTTGCCTTCTATTTCTCTGGTGGAGAGTTGTCACATTAGCAGTTATACCACTTCTTCATATTTTTATATAAAAATAGGTGAACCGCACAATAAATTGCAAAGCATTAGCTTAAAAACAATTATATATATAAAAGTTGCACAAACAATTCTATAGCTCAATCTTTGGGTTGCTTAAGACACCATGTCACCAGACAATTTCATTAAAATAGACCATACAGCATATTTTATTTCCGTTTGACACCTTTATTAATTCATTGTAGTTTTTAGGAAGAAGGTGTGGCCAATATAGATTAACGTTCAGCGAGTAATCGTTCATTTAATTTTTAGCTCACCTGGCCCGAAGGGCCAAGTGAGCTTTTCCCATCACTTGGCGTCCGTCGTCCGTCGTCCGTCGTCCGTCGTCGTCGTCGTCGTCGTCGTCGTCGTCGTCCGTCGTCGTTAACTTTTACAAAAATCTTCTCCTCTGAAACTACTGGGCCAAATTAAACCAAACTTGGCCACAATCATTATTGGGGTATCTAGTTTAAAAAATGTGTGGCGTGACCCGGTCAACCAACCAAGATGGCCGCCATGGCTAAAAATAGAACATAGGGGTAAAATGCAGTTTTTGGCTTATAACTCAAAAACCAAAGCATTTAGAGCAAATCTGACATCGGGAAAAATTGTTTATCAGGTCAAGATCTTTCTGCTCTGAAATTTTCAGATGAATCCGACAACCCGTTGTTGGGTTGCTGCCCCTGAATTGGTAATTTTAGGGATTTTTTGCTGTTTTTGGTTATTATCTTGAATATTATTATAGATAGAGATAAACTGTAAACAGCAATAATGTTCAGCAAAGTTAGATTTACAAATAAGTCAAATGACCAAAATGGTCAGTTGACCCCTTCAGGAGTTATGGACCGTTATAGTCAATTTTTAACCGTTTTTCGTAAATCTTAGAAATCTTTTACAAAAATCTTCTCCTCTGAAACTACTGGGCCAAATTAATCCAAGCTTGGCCACAATCATCTATAGGGTACGTAGTTTAAAAAATGTGTGGCGTGACCCGGCCAACCAACCAAGATGGCTGCCATGGCTAAAAATAGGACATAGGGGTAAAATGCTGTTTTTGGCTTATAACTCAAAAACCAAAGCATTTAGAGCAAATCTGACATGGGGTAAAATTGTTTATCAGGTCAATTTCTTTCTGCCCTCAAATTTTCAGATGAATCCGACAACCCGTTGTTGGGTTGCTGCCCCTGAATTGGTAATTTTAGGGAATTTTTGCTGTTTTTGATTATTATCTTGAATATTATTATAGATAGAGATAAACTGTAAACAGCAATAATGTTCAGCAAAGTTAGATTTACAAATAGGTCAAATGACAAAAATGGTCAGTTGACCCCTTTAGGAGTCATGGACCTTTATAGTCAATTTTTAACCGTTTTTCGTAAATCTTAGAAATCTTTTACCAAAATTTTCTCCTCTGAAACTACTGGGACAAATTAATCCAAGCTTGGCTAAAATCATCTTTAGGGTATCTAGTTTAAAAAATGTGTGGCGTGACCCGGCCAACCAACCAAGATGGCTGCCATGGCTAAAAATAGGACATAGGGGTAAAATGCAGTTTTTGGCTTATAACTCAAAAACCAAAGCATTAAGAGCAAATCTGACATGGAGTAAAATTGTTTATCAGGTCAATTTCCTTCTGCCCTCAAATTTTCAGATGAATCCGACAACCCGTTGTTGGGTTGCTGCCCCTGAATTGGTAATTTTAGGGAATTTTTGCTGTTTTTGGTTATTATCTTGAATATTATTATAGATAGAGATAAACTGTAAACAGCAATAATGTTCAGCAAAGTTAGATTTACAAATAGGTCAACATGACCAAAGTGGTCAGTTGACCCCTATAGGAGTTATTGACCTTTATAGTCAATTTTTAACCATTTTTCGTAAATCTTAGAAATCTTTTACAAAAATCTTCTCCTCTGTTACTACTGGGCCAAATTAATCCAAACTTGGCCACAATCATCTTTGGGGTATCTAATTGAAAAAACTGTGTCCGGTGACCCGGCCATCCAACCAAAATGGCTGCCAGGGCTAAAAATAGAACATAGGGGTAAAATGCAGTTTTTGGCTTATAACCCAAAAGCCGAAGCATTTAGAGAAAATCTGACATGGGTTAAATTGTCTATCAGGTATCTTTCTGCCCTCAAATTTTTTAGTTAATTTTTAGCATTTTTCATAAATTTTTGTAAATTTTTAGAAAATATTTTCCACTGTAATTACTGGGCCAAGTTCATTATAGATTGAGATAATTGTAGCAACAAGAATGTTCAGTATAGTAAGATCTACAAACACATCACCATCACCAAAACACAGTTATGTCATGAATTTATCTGTGTCCATTGTTTAATATGCACATAGACCAAGGTGAGCGACACAGGCTCTTGAGAGCCTCTAGTTTATTGTTATATATGATGCCCATGTTTAAAGATGTCTTAAAATAACTTTTTTTCTTTGCAGTTAGTGGTGCAGGAGGTATTCACCTCAACCTGGCTGTCTTTGGTTTAGGACTTACATTTTATACGCTTGTTTAGATGCCGTATTTTTATCCATCAATTTGAATAAACTACAAATATATGTATTTGTTTACAAATCTGTTTAGGATTAACGTTCTCATTCTAATTTACTTTGACACGTTTGAACTGATTGAATTGATCGATTAAAATAAAAACAAATGAGAAAAATCTGTTACGACGCTTGGATACTTTTCTTATTTTAATCTGTTTTAATAAATTTCTGAAAATATATGTATTTTACAGTCATAAAGAGTGTTTTACTTTACTGTTCCCCTACCCTAGCAGTTAGTAATTTTTATACATATATATAGCTATGGAAATGTCCATCTTATTTTATAGATATATATATATATAATCTTAGTCCTTTCCCATTTGTGTATCCATTACTGCTCTAAAACTGCTTGACCGAATTTTGTCAAACTGTGCGCACCATAGGCCAGTGTATGGGATTTGTTTTTACGACAACGGTATATTTATAGAAATCCTTGGATTTCTACGGTCTGATAGTAAACCTTGGTTTGAGTTAGACTTCAGTTTTCGTGTTAGGCTTGTTACAAAATACAACCATGTCCGGTAGAAATGAGTACCTCTGCACGTTAATGAACTGTTGAAACAATTCTCTGAAGAGTCTGATTCCTGGGAAAATATTCGACCACTGTCCAGAAACCCTTATTTTTCTGGTGGTAAGATAATAAGTGTCTTCTGTATCGGTGATAGGTTTTCTCGTCCTGATGTGCAGTAGATATTTTGTATTTGGACACTAAAATGCACCATTTTATCATTTTATATATATTGCTTTTCGATTCGAATTATTTTTGGTGTCATGCACTTGGTAAAGGGGTGTTTTTTACGATTCTCGCAGTACACTTGGTTATACATATTTTTCTATATACCACGGCTACACAAGTCTGTTATCTTCATTTTCTTTATTTACGATGATGTAGATATGGTAAGAAAAGTCATATTTGAAAATAAGATGATGTAGTTTGACTACATAGAAAAAACCATTTAACCTTGGCCAAAATGACAAAGAAGATACCAACTTTAGGTCACCATAAAGTTTCCTTTCACCAAGGAAGGTTTCCCATTTATTTATCAACGTCTTTGATTGCAAATGTTTTGACATGTTTAATGCGTGCAAGAATTGCCGAACTCCCAGAAAAATTCATAATAGAAGGTTCTTATTCAAATGGAAAATCAAAAAACTCAAACACATCAAACGACAGGATAACAACTTTCATATTCCTGACTTGGTATAGGCATTTTCTTAGGTTGAAAATGGTGGATTGAACTTAGTATAAAACAATATTCCTGCCGAGTGCTGATGACTTGACTGTACGTCATGTATACGTATCAATATAAAACAAAGAAGGTGTGGTGTGATTGCAAATGCAACAACTTTCAATCTGAGCCCTTATTATGTAGATCTGAGCATCAATGGGTCATAAAACGACCTTCAACATTGAGAGAAAACAAATACTGCATAGCAGGTCAGGTTTTAATTTTGGGATCCCGAAAGTATTGGCAGATCTAGATCTGAAATGAAAATGTAAAAAACAAGTTGCAATACTTAAACATGTTAACTATGCACATAATTTAAAGTCTATACACCGTCTATGAAATTGAAGTTCCTAATAACTTCCATGGATGTGTAAAATGTCAATGTTAAATAAACATAAATACAAACTTTGTCTTGTAAACTGAACTTCTTCCATTCAGAGGCTTTCAATGTATGTTATTAACAAATCATCAAAACATCGTGCATTGTCAAGACATGCGTCCTTATCCTTTATAAGAATGAAAAAAGAATAATTCTGGTTCATAAAATTATTATCCAATTTTCTTGAATTTTTTGTACATGAAACTAAACAAACTCAACAAAAAATGTATCAATATAAAAGTAATTAGATGTAGTTATTGGTATACTTATCTAAGATTCAAGCCTTAAACATTCGTGCGCGTTTTGTCTACAATAAGCTCAAGAGTGGTGACACTCAATACAAACAAGGGAATTTTCAATGAGTCCCAAACTTTACGCTCGTTTCGACTACATTAGGCGGCGCTTAAATCAAACAAGTTAATTGGCAATCAGCCTCAAGTTCCTGATGAAGGTAAATCCAGAAAAGCGCTTCGGACGCAAATAATTATTAAACGTGTTGTTTTCAACCTTTCACATCACTAGGTCGATACCTCTACTGGTGGACTAGTAGTTCCCGCGGGTATCCTCAGCTCAGTAGCCAGTTCCTCGTTTGTGACATGATTTAACAAATTTTTCTAAAAATGTCCGTTTATAAATTTTGATATTATTTAGCAACTAACGTTACAACTCCCTCAGGCAAAGTTGACTTTAGATGAATTTTTCTATTTATTTTAGGTATATTTGTCATCTAGCTCTACAACGGTTTCGGTACTATTACTTTGGATTTCAATTGTTTGGCTTTGAGGGTTCCTGATGAAAGTAAATCAAGAAAATGGCTTCGGACGCATAGAATTATTGAACGTGTTGTTTTCATTTTTTTTTTAATTTGTGTGTGTGTTCCAGACCAGTACGAGCTGACCATACATGTAATTTGATCAAATGTGTTAAATTGAAACAATCTTTATTTTTAGTTTAACAAATTGTTATTGATAATTTATTACAATTAGATAGATAAAATGAACAATTGAAATTAAGTATTTGTTTAATTGTATATCTGAATCCTATTTTTGTACTCTCGCCAAAGGTGACACAATTCAAGTAACGTAATATTTTTTACATTTTCATGTATGCAGTTCATGCATGTTCCTTTGCATTTGCATTTTTTAGTGAAGTTGCTAAATATTCTAAAACAATTAACTTCCCACATTATGTTTACTTCCGTATATCTTCAATTTCAGTGTTCATAATTCAATTAATGTATTAATGATCGACATGCTTAATACAAGAGATTAACATATTTAATTAGCGTGAATTAAACAAAAGTGAAAATATAAATTTTTGTTTCAATTACAATTGAACTTTTTTATATTAATTTGATAGTTAAGTTATATGTTGATCTGCTATATGCATTTGTATCTAATAAACCTGACCAACTTTTTAATATTAGTCAGACCGTACGCGTACGGTCCGACCGTATGAGTATTTTGAAAAAGTACGCATACGGTCCAGACCGCATGCGTACGGTCTAAATACTCATACGGTCCAGACGGTCTAAATACTCATACAGTCTGGAACATGTGCATTTTGTTTTCGTTGGGGGACTGTTTTACCACGCAGTTGTTGTAACATCTTAACTGTCGTCACCTTTTGAATTTAAGAGTTGTGTCAGTTCTTATCGCAAATTACTATTTTTATTTTGGCATATTTTTGGTGGGGCTCGTGTTCTTTGTGTTTCTAAGTTGTGTCTTATGTGCTATATTTTGTCTGTTTTTTTTTCATTTTAGTCCTGGCGTTGTCACTTTCTTTTTAATCTATGATTTTGACTGTCCCTCTGGTATCTTTCGTCCCTCTTTTGAGCATGTTAACACGTTTAATTCCGCAACATTTGTTTGCACCTGTCCGAAGTCAGGACAGTTGTTGTCGTTTGTTGATGTGGTTCATAAGTGTTCCACCCCTCATATCAGTTAAGAAATTATGTGGAAAATGAGAGATTACTTTCAAAAATTGCAGAAAAGCACTCATCCTCAACTGTTGAATTTTATATATTTAAGAACAATATGAAATATACAGATGTTAAAACACTTTACAGTGATCGTTCTAGTAATATTTAGATTTTCAATGAATGTCAACATTTTTATTCTGGAAGCTACCATTTGATTTCTATAGGATGAGGGAGGGTGGGGTGCTAAAACTAAATCTTGATCTCAATATTAGCCAAAAAAATGAGAGGACTCAATAGCTGAAAAAGCAGGATATTATCTAAGAAAAACGTACCAGAAATAGAGCGAAAACAAAGCTGAAGAAACATAATAATGATAAAAAAAATCCTTTATGATATCCCCCCTAGACAGCAAATGATTGTCCCTGAATTATGTAACGAGTGAAATCATTGGGGGATATTTTCTTTAAATTCAGCAATTCAGTTTATGCTTTATGGAATTTAGGATGGATATGTTAAATGGATTAAGCATATGCTGAAATGAGTTTAGGTTATGCTGATATTAGTTTAGCATATGCTGAAATGAGTTTAGCATATACTGATATAAATTTGTAAAATAATTTTGTCCTTGATTACGTGCCAACATTTCTGTATAAGCTTAATAATTCAGCATTTGCTAAATCGAATTTAGAATAACCTAAATGATTTTAACATATGCCTAATTCGATATTTATGACCATGATTCCAAGTCATAGGTATATAAATACCCGACGATAGGACCAATGCCATGTTACACTTGAAAAATGAATGAGATTGTATTCAGAAGTCTTCCTTCTGTGTTGATAGGACTGATAAGATCAGAAGCAGACTTCATAGCTTTTGTGGAATACTTAATATCATAATCACTAGGATTTGTGAAATGACAGCACACGTGCACACTTAAATGTAGGTGATCGACTGGACGGTCATAAAACGTGCAAAACTTGAGAATGGCCTATACAACATGCATTTTACACTGTAAACAAAATATCATCCTTATAGAGAAAGTAGTTTAACTTATGACGTACATGTTATTAAGCTCTTAAATAGCGGATGAACTCACAGATATATACTCTATATGCAGGCGCTGCTGTTACAGTACCACATAGAAATCAATCATCAAATATTAAACCCATAATTTCATCATATATCTGAATTGAATGAAACTAAAGACTGATTTGTGCTAAAGACATTGACATAGTTTTGAATTTGAATGTTGTTCACTTCCATGCTGCATTAAGAACGTAGTTATTGCTTAATTAAAGGGACGTTAGCTGTCCATTTTGTGTTCGCCGATATGCCTTAAAAATGAAACAATCAAAGACACTGTAAAACAACAGACAACATTGACATAATGTTGTTAAATGGTATTTGAACCGCAAACATTGTAATCAATTATATTTGTATACTTCCTATATAACTTTTCAACTTAACTATGTCAATGGACATAAAGCTTAAGATACTTAGAAGATATGGAAATCTCAATTTTAAAAGTGATTGCTTCCGCTACAGTAAAGTTTAATTCATTCATAACTTCTATCGACAACAAACGAAGTACAGTCAGACTTATAGTTTAGATATCTGCTTTTACTTTAACTGTTTTTGTTTTCTTTTGTCCATGGATTTCTATCACAGTGACTTAAATAAGTTGTCCTTTATTCTTTTTAATACAAACATTCAAGATGTAGTATGAATGTTAATTAGACAACTATGCGCAAGATTTCAACTGATAGGTACGAGAGAAAAATAATAGCATACGTCATTAAGGTGGTATGGGAGTCTAAAATAAAAATTATAGAATTTGTTCATATTTTGCCACAACGTAGTATCTTTTGATATATGTTCAAAAATATATAAAAAATAATAGGTCACTGCGCATTTTCTCAAACTACAGGTTGTGACAAAATGACAAATATTGTATGGATTATACAGGAAAATACACCATGATGATTAGAAACTAAACAACATGATAGAATTGTAAAATAAATAAGGAAAAGATAGCTTTGAGAAAATGCTTTGAGAATTTCAAAAGAAAAGATAGGGTCATTGTACGTTTTTTCTGACTAAAATACAAAAAAGGAAAATTCAATGTAGATTCCTTCAGAAAATGTACTCTTCTAGATTTATCTCCCTTAAAATGCCAATTCAATAATATTTAAAAACAAGCAAAAATACTCTACACTTGTACAAATATTGATATTTATTTATTGCTATACATTGTTTCATTTGAATTAAAATTCTTATTAGATATCTGCATTTCTGCATCAAAGTTTTATAACTTTATAGGAAATCTGGACCTTAGGTTCTCTGGTTTTTACAATTCAAGATGGTACAGCCCTTGGATGGTGTTAACTTCCCCAAAAAACGTGTATGGTGTAATGGTGTATGGCATAAGGTGTAATGGTGTAAGGTGTATGGTGCTATGGTATATGGTGTAAGGGGAATGGTGTAATGGTGTTTGAGGAATGGTGTGATTGTGTAACTTGCGATCGGAAATGGTGTGAAGGATAGTGTACGACATTTCAGTGGTTGAAAACGAAGTCCATTTAATTTTATTTATTCGAATTGTAAACATAAACAATAATAATCTTAATACTTGAAATTTAATTGCATTATGGGTTATTTCGGATCGTGCAGAGAGAATTGGAAATGGTGCATGGTGTAATGTGTAAGGTGTATGGTGCAAAGGTGTAACGTTTAGGGTGTAATGGAACAAGGTGTATGATGTAATGATGTATGGTGTATGGTGTAATTGTGAACGGTGTTAGTGGGAAGTTTACACCATCCAAGGACTGTAATAGACACCTATATGGCACTTATGACTATTAAAATATCGTGTTCCTTCAAAATCTTGAAGGTAGACAGATATAAATAGATAGAAACTTATGAAATAATTTTAAGACTTGACTGTTATTTATAATTTGTAACCCAAAACAATAACATATGTTCCTTAAATAAGTGTTATTACTAATTCTTTCAAGGATGTACAAAATAAGTTATTCAAGTAACATTTGTGTCATTATTTTAAAAGTAACCCATTATGTCTATTCTCCTCTCAAATCTTACAAATTCTTAAATTTATGATATAAAATTATGTAAAAATTCATGAATACTACATTTAGTCCCTGCTTCTATTAAAATTTAAAATAACTCTATTGAGTAATTTTATATTTTTTAAAATCAAAAATTACCTATATAAGAAACTAAAAAAATTTACTTGTTTAAGTAACGCCCCTGACTGTATAAGTTTCATAAGATTAGCATGCACACGTAAAAGCAACAAATTAAAGTACGACCTTGGCCTTCGACCTTAGCCATTTTTTCTTGTTGATAGAACTAAATTTGTCGTAATGTTTTACGGTTTGGAAGAAGTAGTACGCGCATGGAGATAACTCTTACATGAGAAAGTGTTCGGTTAAGGGGATTAATTTCAAAATCATGTAAAAACAGCACATGAAAAAAATTAGGCATAAGAAAAATTGAAAAAATACAATAATAAAAAAAAATCCTAAAGGTCTTTCCTAGGAAATTTTGAAATACCTTATGTCTTACTGCAAGATGAAAACAAAATCAATAAAACCAATGACAAACGAGATGATATCAACTTTTCAACTATCAATTTTCCATTTCTCAAAAGAACATGATACCAAACACAGATATAATTGCCGTGTTTTTCTATATATTTCTTGAAAACTGTAATTCGACAAAATGTCTATTTTGAACGCCACTCTTGTATTGAAACAATCGAAAAGTTACTAAATATATTAAGTCGTTGTTTAAAACGATTTTCATAATTTTCCTCAAAGTCAATATAGGAGACTTTACCTCTATTTAAATGTTAACAAAAAACGCAAACACGAATGAGCAACAGGTAAATAAAGAAAATACAAACAATTTATGACATGGGTTGAAATAATAGACATACATCTTTATTGTCCAACTTCGTACAAGGAAAATAGTTATCAAAGGTACCAGGATTATAATTTAGTACGCCAGACGCGCGTTTCGTCTACATAAGACTCATCAGTGACGCTCATATCAAAATAGTTATAAAGCCAAACAAGTAAAAAGATGAAGAGCATTGAGGATCCAAAATTCCAAAAAGTTGTGCCAAATACGGCTAAGGTAATCTATTCCTGGGATAAGAAAATCCTTAGTTTTACGATAAATTCAAAGTTTTGTATACAGGACATTTATAAAAATGACCACATAATTGATATTCATGTCAACACCGAAGTGCTGACTACTGGGCTGGTGATACCCTCGGGGACGAAACGTCCACCAGCAGTGGTATCGACCCAGTGGTGTAAATAGTTATCAAAGGTACCAGGATTATAATTTAGTACGCCAGACGCGCGTTTCGTCTATATAAGACTCATCAGTGACGCTCATATCAAAATAGTTATAAAGCCAAACAGGTACAAAGTTGAAGAGCATTGAGGATCCAAAATTCCAAAAAGTTGTGCCAAATACGGCTACGGTAATCTATTCCTGGGATAAGAAAATCCTTAGTTTTACGATAAATTCAAAGTTTTGTATACAGGAAATTTATAAAAATGACCACATAATTGATATTCATGTCAACACCGAAGTGCTGACTACTGGGCTGGTGATACCCTCGGGGACGAAACGTCCACCAGCAGTGGTATCGACCCAGTGGTGTAAATAGTTATCAAAGGTACCAGGATTATAATTTAGTACGCCAGACGCGCGTTTCGTCTACATAAGACTCATCAGTGACGCTCATATCAAAATAGTTATAAAGCCAAACAGGTACAAAGTTGAAGAGCATTGAGGATCCAAAATTCCAAAAAGTTGTGCCAAATACGGCTAAGGTAATCTATTCCTGGGATAAGAAAATCCTTAGTTTTACGATAAATTCAAAGTTTTGTATACAGGAAATTTATAAAAATGACCACATAATTGATATTCATGTCAACACCGAAGTGCTGACTGCTGGGCTGGTGATACCCTCGGGAACGAAACGTCCACCAGCAGTGGTATCGACCCAGTGGTGTAAATAGTTATCAAAGGTACCAGGATTATAATTTAGTACGCCAGACGCGCGTTTCGTCTACATAAGACTCATCAGTGACGCTCATATCAAAATAGTTATAAAGCCAAACAGAATAAAATAAAAACAATACTCTTTTACACTGAAAGCAGCAATATCAGGCGAGACACAGCGTTCCGTGGACTATTTTACAAATTTATTATAATACTGCTTCTATTTGACTACTTCGGATCAAATACAACAGGACCAAGTGATTTGGAAATATCCCAATTATGTCCGAAATACTGTAAAATTTTTAGGATTTTATTTTTTTATTATTGTCTGCAGTTCCCCTTTTTCATACCAAATAACTCTGAACAGCCACTCGATCTTTAATTTGAACTTTAACTTTGGCGATACCCATCCAAAGCACATTTAAGAAACGACATATTGAAATCTGTTACAAAATAGATTTTTTTTTCACATAGTGCATAGAGGCCATTTGTACCTGACTATACGGAGTGTTGAAGGCTGTACGGTTGCCTATATATGATTTCTTACATCCACTGCATTTAAACTCTGCTGGATAGTTGTCTCATTGGCAACCACACCACATCTAACTTTATTTCAACTCCTATGTTGCGTTTTGTATACTGCAACATTGTTTTTTTAGTACGCATATCCCGGAGCCCTCTTTTCGGAAGCCCGAGCTAAAGCCCTTGTTCCGCGATAGAAAATATTTACGAACTCAAAAAGACATATAAAATAGCTCTAATCTAAATGAGACTTAAACTCGAACTCTACCTCAAGAATTCGAGTGACTCAAATTCAAGGTTGTAACTAGAACTCCTCCTTTAAATGTGACTCAAATTCGAAGTCCAACTCGAAACTCAATGCTAACTAGAACTTTAAATATAAGCATGACTTGGATTCGAAACTAACTTAAAGTTTAGCTCAAACAGTAACCCGAACTTTAATTTGAACACTAATTAGATGGATGGCCACACGCATGCAAGGCACATACAACATGGAAATCTATCTAAAAATAGATCAGGTTTTTTCCGATTGGTCACGTGGTTTTACCTCATCAAGTAATGGAAAAACCACATCAAAGAATGACAGGACCACATCAAAGAATGACAAATCAACATCAAAGAATGACAAGACCACATCAAATAATGAAACAAACACATCAAGTAGTGTAAAATCGTCAATTTTTGAAACATCATTACGTAATGTTAAAACCATATTAAGAATAGACAAATCATCATTACGAAATAACAAAACCACATCATGTAATGAAACAACTACATTACACTTAGTCACATACACATCAAGTAATATTAAAACCACATTGACTAATGACACAACCATATCAAATAATGGTGAAACCACATCGAGTAATGACAAAACCATATTGAGTAATGACAAAACTAGTCAATTTGAAACAATATCGTGTAATATCGAAATATCATTAAGTAATGACTATTCCATATTGAGTTATATTAAAACATCATTACGTAATGTCAAAACCATATTAAGTAAAGAAAAAATATCATTAAGCAATAATAAAACAACATAAAGTAATATCAGAGTTCCACATAAGACAGCTGTGGCGTTCCATACCTAAAGACACTATGTTGTTCCCTCAAGATATTGTGTCGTTCCCTCATTATGTCATGTCGTTCCCACAACATAGCAATACAACTATATCAATATATTCTTTTTTTCCCCTTCGAAACGATGGAGTAAATAAGCTCATCATAGATACCAGGATTGAAATTTTACATTTACGCCAAACGCGCGTTTCTTCTACAAAAGATCATAAGTGACGCTCGAATAGAAAAGGGTTAACAAGGTTAAATAAAATACCACGTTGAAGAGCATTGAGGATCACAAATTCCTAAAAGTTTTGCCAAATACAGCTAAGGTAAAGCCTTAGTATTTTAAAAATTCAATGTTTTTTTAACAGTCAAGTTATAATTATTAACACATTAATGACACCTCAAGATAACACAGAAGTGCTGACTAAGACATTTATCATAAATGGTGACTATTTATAGTTAAAGCTAGTTATTCCAAACAATGCTACCGTTTGTATTCTTTGCTCGTACATGTAAAGGGGGAAGGTTATTGTCCGTATCATTTAAGTACTTAAACACGTTGGTATTTCCAAACATATTTTTTTTCTTTAAGTATACATGTCTCTATCAAAGTCGTACTGGTATCGTCATTTCGTACCATATAGAAACTTTCCATTATCCTCATGTCTCTGAGCATATCTCTAAGAAAATGATGAATTTATGAGATAGAGTGAATTTATGTACATAAGGCTCCAACTAATGCATAACTGAAAGGGGGAAATAAATAGATCGTGAAGACTTATAGGAAAAATTTTGACACTGGATTTTATTTGTGCGTAAGTACATGCCTTTATTGGTTTCGAAAATATGAAAATTTGGGTGTATATGTAACTCAACTGTTGATCTTGTAGCCTCTTTTATTACTTACTGGGGAAATGAGTATTTATTAGACACACGCCCATAAACTATAGTTCGTTTTATTCTAGAGTCAAAGAGAACACGCATACCCATTCATTTGTATTTTTGTTATGGCTTAATTTCACGTGCACATACATTTGTTGATGTATTAAAAAAATATTAGATCTTTTATGTCTTTCAGATTAAAACTACAGCATTTACTGATCGTTGAGTACTGTTCCTTGTCATGAAAAATTCTCTATTCCTTTTTCAGAAAAAAATATTCTTCCTTCGAAATGTAACTTTTACTTCAGAAAAATCATGGTGTTTTTTTCAGTGTGCGGCACTTTCGTTGGAATGCAAATGCAAATTTCATTGGGCTCTATAAACGTAAAGAGTCAAATATAGAAAGACGCTCAGATTTCATTCAGTCAATTCCGTCAAAGACTAGTAGATCACATGGATATAGCTTGGTTCATCAGCAATATATAAAGAACGATTTTGTAATTAGCATGGAGAACGTTCGTCTCATTTTGAAAGTTTTTGATAGTCAAGTTGTTGCATTGCGTAGAAGACGCCAGCTAAAAATCAAAGTATTTATCTCGAGGACCTAATTACAATTGGCATATAGACGGATATGATAAATTCAAACCTACTGGCATAGCCATTCGTGGATGTAAAGATTGGTATTCTAGGAATATAATATGACTGAACAGTTATCTAAGGTACCAGGATTATAATTTAATACGCCAAGTCGAGTTATATCTTTAACTATTAAAACTATGAAAGAAAAAAAAAATATATGTACAATTTTCATCAGTTTCAAATTTTCGAATGTAAAACAAATTAATTAGTGTTAAATAAAACGGAGAAAACGCAGTTAAAATCCTACTATTTCCGATACTGGAGACAAGTGTCATTTTTCTTGAACGAACGATAATGGTCGACCATGTAGGCTAGAAAGTATCTATAAAATAGGCATATAGGACTTATAGGTATATCGTCCGGAACATTTACTTTAAAAATTTTGCATCAATCTGAAATTAAAAAAAAAATGTATAAAACGTTTTATATATATATGCAACTGTTTTTATGTTTAAAATTTTTGAGAAGGATATTCAAGTCTTTCTCTCCGATTGGAATCATCACAAAATAAGACATAATGCATCAACCGCTGCACCTTCAGGGAGGCCACATATATTGCATACATTTCCGTAGATGCTTGATGCTGAAGATTATATTTATAAAGAAGATAAAGGTGAGGTCGATGTTTGTTTGGATGAATGTTCTTTCAACAATCGTGTGTGCGATGAAGACATGTGTGATCCTTGTAACATTCTAATAAAAAAAAATTAGGTTGGATTAGAAACGGTGATCCACATTCCACTGCTAACTTGTATATGGCCTTACGAAATTGTATATCACGTGAATTGATGGGGTTCGTGTTGCTTATTCTTTAGTTTACTAGGTTGTATCATGTGTACTATTGTTTGTCTGTTTGTCTTTTTTAATTTTAGCAATGGCTTTGTCTGTTTGACTGTCCCTCTGGTACATTTCGTCCCTCTTTTACGTTAATAGATATAATATATATCGATTAAAATAAATTTCCCACTTTTTTGAAGGAGAAAGAAAATGTATTCTATCTTTCCGGTCGTTATTTTTCTTATCATTATAACAACACACCATTCGTGGATAAATTTCATTTGCTTAATTTTTAGCCGTTTTACCTTTTGTTTTGAAAATGATTTCAGTCGGTGTAAACAGATATCCGTTCCGGCTGTCCTGGTCATGTTGACTATTGACATCACTAGCACTCATAGCCCGTAATGTTTCTACACTTTCATTTTCTGTTAAACTTAAAATGTGTTCTTTGAAACTATTTAGCACTCTTGTGCACCGACAAATTATATATAACGCAAACCACAACCAATTGTAAGCAACATCAACGGAAAAATTGAGTCATGGAAAGATAACCACTTTGAAAAAAAGTGTTTTAAATTGTTTGCTTGCTTTGAATCAAAAAAGATAACCACTTTGAAAAAAAGTGTTTTAAATTTTTTGCTTGCTTTAAATCAAAAAAGTTTCTTGTTATTATTTAAATAATTAAACATTAGCCGTCTTCTACGTTTCCAAATCACGCCTTGTCTCAACTGTAGACTTACATGATTAATTTTATACTAGAGGCTCCCGGGAAAACGTGAATCATGATCAGTTACTTCTGCAATATTCCATCTCTCGTGATCTCTTTTTATATCTTTTGAAATAGTTGCTATGGAAATATACTTTATTAAACACCGAGTACGGTAACAGAGCCGCTTGTCTTAAAATTTCGGAAAATTTACTAAATTCAATAACGATGTATTTAGTTCTTAATGTTGTTTAGCACCTAAAACTAAAAACTTGGGGTTTTTTTCGACGAATGTATAGAAATATTGTCATCCTTTGATTCCCCCAGCTGGTCCTAGAGTTAATCCTTTCTAGAATCGTGCATTCGTTACATTGCAGTTGTGCAGGGTTTACAATTACAAAACCATTCTCAGTCAAATCTCGTAGTAACACGCTCTATGTGCCTTTAAGAACATTTGCAACCTCTCTAACATAAAAAAAAAAAGAAGATGTGATACGATTGCCAATGAGACAACTATCCACAAGAGATCACAATGACACAGAAATTAACAACTATAGATCATTGTACGGCCTGAATATGTCCACAAATGGGATGTTTCAAATAATGTGTTCAGAGCAAACCCATGATCAGTCTTGTTCGTTTGATTAAATGTAGATTGAGCTTAGATTATATCAATTGTAATTAATAGAAAATTTAAAAAAAATAACGACGGATATGTCTCCATTATCGTGACCACAATTATGTCCTCTTGACATCAAATATGACTTTATCAAAGACCATTTATCTGTGGATTTTATACTTCCATGACCAACCCGTAAGATGCCACATTTGATACTAAAACTATTCATCCTCCTTGATCAACCAAAATCAACGTCGTTCGTTGCATGGTTCGTATTGCACAGTCTTCAGTTTTCTGTGTTATGAAGTGATGACATAAAATCGAGTAATGTAACAATAAAGTCTGAAAACTAAATTTAAACATAAGTATTCGTTTTTGTTTTCTCGATGCAAATATGGCCTTAATTTCTGTCACAGAAAGTAGCAAAACGGATATAAAAAATTATGTTACCTCCTATACATTTCTAGGAATAGGAACGGTTACAATCAATTGCATGGTTATTGTATATATTCCATATTGGGTCAGAAACCGGGGCTTTTTTCGATACACGGTTTTAAATAGTTATGTTATGTCCCTTTATAAAACAACACACTGTGTCGTAAAAATCTTAAAGGTTTCAACAGACAAAGAAATTGATGATGAAACATTGATATGAATGCATAAAAAGTCTATCAAGTTGATATTGTTGGCATTTGTATTGACCATTGAAAGTAGGTTCTTAATACTAGCGGTATTGGAGGTTTGGTCGATATCACATGATGGATAAGTCACTAGTCTGAATACTGCATGTAAAAATAGTCGGTAAGATACATTCGGTACATAGTGTGCTAGTGACATAATAAGAAATATTTTGTTGATGTGTTTCACTTAGCAATATAACTTTTAATTTTTCTTTCTAACTATGTCAATAGACATAAAGATAATAAGACGGAACGGACATGTCAATTAGATACGAGAGAATTGCTTCCGCTTCCTTTCCATGTTAGAAATCTTTTAATAGATTCCCGACGTGTACCTATTATTTAGAAATCCGTGTGCTATTAAAATGTGTTTTTGTTTTATTTTAACGTATTGTTTTTATCACAGTAATGTAAATCGGAGTTTCTTTCTATTCATTTTAATATAAGTGTCAATATCTAAAAATAAAAGTCTAATTTCCTGGTTTCATCTTTCACCGGCAATTAATTTTTTATTCAATAATCTTTTTGAAAATATTTAATTTTTAGTATTAACTATAGTATATTTTACACCAACTGTTGCCAACTATACACATGTTCTTATATTATTTCTAATAAAATACTTTAATTTAAAAATCATGGTTCTTTTTATAGTACGGTGACCAGACCCAATATTTTTTTTTATTTAATCGACAAATATACTATATGGCTATATTATATATCATTAGATTCGGAAAAATTAGTAAAATCAGAAATATCGATGTCGTCAAAAAGAAATGTGGTAACATACAAAAAGGTCAAAGATTAACTTCTGTTGGTTCTTTTTTCTTCGATACTTTTAGAATTTGAAGATATATACATCAATTTAGGTTAAATTTCAGATACAGAAATTGTTTCAAATCAATTACAAATGATTTATCTCGAAAATGAAAAAAAAAATGAAGATGGAAACGATTTATTCTGGCAATTGGAGTTTTTCAAACACATGATCTATTATACACATATCCTGTTAAAGTAGTTACCTTGCCGGATAAATATTATAATTTTATCTGAATCCTACCGTCATGAAGAAGTATTTTGCATAAGTTCATGCATGTAATTCATTAAAACTGAAAAGCCTTCAATACCTCGAAAACAGTTACAATTCAAAAAATACAATCAAAGTGACCCACACAACACAATTATGCGAAGTATCTTCTGGTTCATCTGTCAAGGAACATGATTGGGAAATTCTTCATATTTCTGACTCAAAGCAAAGCTCTGGACATCTAAGGTTTTATTGTATTGAATTAGACTATATACCGGATTTGTAATCACATAAGCAACACGACGGGTGCCACATGTGGAGCAGGATCTGCTTATCCTTCCTGAGCACCTGAGATCACCCCTAGTTTTTGGTGGGGTTCGTGTTGTTTATTCTTTAGTTTTCTATGTTGTGTCATGTGTACTATTGTTTTTCTGTTTTTCTTTTTAATTTTTAGCCATGGCGTTGTCAGTTTATGTTCGATTTATGAGTTTGACTGTCCATCTAGTATCTTCCGTCCCTCTTTTAGAATACACGGGTGTAATGAATCGTTTAACCCTCGCCAACCGTATTGTAAAATGAACGGAATAGGGGGTTCAGCAATGTGTAATGCAGTCCAAATCTTTAGTTTGAACGAAGTACGTAAAACATGCTTTTTTCTGTGCCGCCTCACAAGGAGGTAACCTAACTAAACTTACATGTTTACTAGTGGCAAGCTTGACGCACATTGGAAAATTATTATGATGGAATGGTTTTTCAAGAGATTGTTCTAATCATAAGGTTTTGAAATTACCTTTCATGCCGAACAAAGGGATTGACTTATGTCAATATTACCGAAACTCTTAAACTACTGAAATAGTGGTGCGTGTCCTTCAAAGTCTTTTCGACAGTTTGTTTACCTACTCAACAGAGACGAAGCTGTGTAGTATCCGGTAAGTGCATGTACAGTAGCCACTAGTTTACAACTTGTGTGAAAGTCTTCGCCCATTCTGTACTCTTCGAATGCTCCTCATCTGCACCCACAACTCGCTTGTATGTGTCATATATTTGTAGTAGTGAACACACAGAATAATCACATTTGTATAAGAGGTCCGTATGATTGTTCTTCCGCTCTTTCACATTTCTCTAAACTTCGTGTCAAAGTTTAAGGCATTGAGTATCGTCTCCTGCTCTTGAGTGCTTTACAAGATATGACAGCCATAAACAGTGTTGGTGTAAATAACTTTGATAATTTCGGAACTTACAAACGTTCTGGCTATGTAAAGCTCACATCAGGTGGAATCATTGGGGATTTGTCAAAGTTTTCAGTCAGAAATACTTCTCCCCACAATACAGAAATACTTCTCCCCACAATACAGAAATACTTCTCCCCACAATACTCTGATGGTGGAAGCTGTTGTCTTTGTGCGGTGTTCCCTTTTGACAGACTCTTATAGAGTTGTTCATGTCGTAGCAGTATAAAACGTCTGCTACTGTATGCGTTAAAGAAATTCATTGGGACATATTCTTTTTAATTATCAGCTTCAAGGTCATCGGATGTTTAACCTTTCTTAAAATCAATACATTGAACCAATGCCATACCATCTCTGATGTAAGTTGTGAGTGATGGTATAAAGGAAGGTAGGGAAAGTGCACAAGAGACTTCAGATTCGAATTTCTTTACCAAATCAGATTTGCCTGATTTTCTCATGGTGTTGGCATCTTGAAAAAGGGAAATTGGAAAGGGACCTATAAGGTGCGACAGATCATATTCTATAGTAATATCATCTCTACATTTTGCCAAAATCTGTGAACGTATAAATACAAAATATGGATTTGTATGACCTGAAAGTATTCCCACCGATTTTTATTTAAGGTTGTTTTTTTTTTGTGGTCATGTTTTCAAACGTTTTTAGTTTTGACTTTGATATTAAACTATAAAAACTTCTTGACTGATCTAAAGAAAAAGCACTAGGGTAAAATGTTAAGACATGTTCAGGCCTTCCTCGACAGCTGTGAGGAGAGCATCTTCAATATTTCTTGTCGCATAATTCTAGAAGAGATATTGATGAAAAATGGAGAATTGGAATCCGCATCAAAGGGATCAGTCATGGATCATTCAGATGGTTTACAATACAATGACAATAACATGTTCTTCATCTCTTTTCATTGCTGTTGTTTTTGTTTCCTCTTGTGAATTTTTTTTCCCTTTTTAGCATTACACGAATAATGGATTCTAGGAAATGGTCCATCTTACAAGTGCCACCTGATCCCCTTGAGGCTTTTATAAAGGTCTTCTCTGTTGCCATGTCGGCCTATGTACCGTTTAAATCTACAAGAGTCTGTTTAAAAGCAAAGTAGTCATCTATAAAAGCTGATCGAATATTCTCAGAAAATTGAAGCATATCGATTAGTAAACTGATATTCACCTTCAGTAACTGGTACGGTTGGTTTAAAAATATAAGGTTACATTTATGATGACGATCTAAAAGAAGTGACCAATGTCCCTCTTGTTCTACTCTAGCATTTGACAGAAAATTTCTACTGCTTCAAGGAACATATCCCAGTATTTAAATGTAGGTAATACAACACATTCCCGTTGCTTATATGTATCTATAAGAGGTTGTATATGAGATTTGAATAGCTCCGTCATATAAGTGTCTGGTTTGAATTGTTGAATAGTGCTTCTGAAATAAAAAAAAATGATATTATTGTTTGATAAAGGTATGAAATATTATATAGTTATTAATTATTTCACATTTTGCGTTAACAAAAAATATAAAATTGAATTGAAATGAAATGTACTCTGTTAAATGCAAAAAAATTGGTAGTGATTTAATCTTACATCAACTCTTTTTAAAATAACGGATTATTTTTGCTAACCTTTACTTGAAATCGCTAAGATAAGGTGTAACAACTGTGTATATAATAACAGATATCATATCATATAAAAAGAAGATATGGTATGATTGCCAATGAGACAACTATCCACAAAAGACCAAAATGACACAGACATTAACAACTATAGGTCACCGTACGGCCTTCAACAATGAGCAAAGCCCATACCGCATAGTCAGCTATAAAAGGCTCCGATAAGACAATGTAATACAATTCAAACGAGAATAACTACAGGCCTTATTTATGTAAAAAAAATGAACAAAAAACAAATATGTAACACATAAACAAACGACAACCACTGAATTTACAGGCACATACATAAATAATGTGGCGAGGTTAAACATGTTAGCAGGATCCCAACCCTCCCCTAACCTTGGACAGTTGTATAACAGTACAACATAAGAACGAACTATAAAAATCAGTTGAAAAATGCTTAGCTCATCAGATGGACAAAAATACAAGTGGACGTTGCCGGGTACTTATACATCCCGACACAAAAAGACACAATGAACTGATCTGAGAGTACTCGCAGTTATCTAACAGCTAGTTCAAAGCCACTAACAACTAATAAAAAAAAATCATGCATCTAAGACTAAACTATCAATCCGTACACATCCAACATCCAATGGATTTAGTGTAAAGACGTCATAAACAGCCAGAGAGAAAAATGACCTTGTGCAATGCCAAGTTACAGGTATCGACAGATTGTAGATTCATGAATATGTATCTGTATATAACATACTAGTAATATTTAGTTAGCTTTTAATTTACTGATAACAAAATCAATATTTATACCAATAAAAACAATATTCAATGATCTTATTACAGTGTTGAATAGGTAACCTTTTAGAATAAGTTTATTTTAAGGAGCGACAAGTTTACATGGATCATTTCTAAATTTTCGTGCACGGTTAACAACATTTCCGTAACAATGAGGATGTGCTATCCCGTTTGAAATAAGTTTTCTACAGGTACAACCAAACTTCAATACCAAATCTTTATATCTATGGAAAAATTTAGTAAAGGTTTTAAGTAATTTATGGTAACGATATCCCTGGTTTAATAATTTACCAGTAATACATACAGTTGGGTGCAGACCAAGCATTACATAAAGTAAACGCAAGTTAACGCGGCGTGCACATTTTTCGTTAGTTAACTATAAACTTCGCGTTTACTAGTAAACGCCCGTTTACTTCATTTACGTTAACGCGGTCAAAACGGAAATTTCTAATGTCTACTCGAGTAAACGCGCGTTTACTCTGTGTCCGTTTAGTCAGTAGTAAACGTCCGTTTACTTCAGATTTCACAAGTTTAATTTTACGTGCACGTAAAAGTAAACAGGCGTTTACTACAGATTTCTCAATTGTATTTTTATGCGCACTTGAAAGTAAACAGGCGTTTACTTTTCGCGTTAACTAATTGTGTATACTAGTATTATAAAATAATCGCCGTGTGCATTTGTACATTTATTTATATTGTTAAAATGACTTAATATTTTACGTATATGTGTTTTGAACCCTAACATTAAAAAACACTTTTTATTAGAAATATAAACATTTATTAATTGCAAAAATAGTCAGTTCCAAAAACTTTCAACAGCGGATTTTTTATTTTTTCTGTTCAAAATTTACATGTACAAATATCGACTCACAGTTAAACCGGCATATTTAAAAATAAATATGCCAAAATCAAATATTCCAAAACTTAATATCCTCTCACGAATGTAAACTGAAAGTCTTGTAGGTTTTACAGTGCAGGACGAATTTCCATTTTGTTCTTATATGCAATGATTAATTTTCAATAAATTAATTAAAGAGGTCTCATTTCATTAAATGCAATTGCCAATATGTTGATCGAAAATAGACAGATGGATATTTTAATGTACCTTATCATGTGATATATTAGGTCAGTGTATCAAAGATACGAGGACAATCTGCGTTAACGCGCGTTTACTACAAACAAACAGTAAACGGGCGTTTACTTTTTTTAAAAGATAGAAGACACGCCTTTTTCGCGTTAACGCGAAGTAAACGCGAAAGTAAACGCCCGTTTACTCTTTACAAGATTAGAAGACGCGCGGTTTTCGCGTTAACGCGGAGGTAAACGCGAAAGTAAACGCCCGTTTACTATTTATGTCTACTAAAATTTCGGAGTTAACGAAGAGTTAACGTGGCGTTTACATGAAGTGCACGCGAGTAAACGCCGCGTTCACTTTTTAGGCCCGTTTACATGTAATGCTTGGTCTGCACCCAACTGTAGGTTGCGTTCGTTAAAATCAAAAACGTCACAACAGACGCAGGCATAGCGAACAAGTTGTGAAATATGAACACCGTAAGATGGTGCCAAAGGAACATCACCATCTCAAAAAGGGAAAATTAACAATAGGGAACGAAAAATCGTTTCTTTTGTCGTAAATTTTAGTGTGGAGATTCCCATTTAAAACCGAAATATCTAAATCCAGGAAAGGACAGTTATTACCGAATAAATTTGATTTATTTAAAGTAAGTTCCTTGGGGTAAATTTCAGCAGTATATTGAGAAAATTCTTGATTATTTAACGGAAAAATATCATCAAGACAACGGTAACTGTTGTTGAATTTATCAATTAAATGCAATTTCGACGGGTCTTTACTGAGTTTAGTCATAAACTGTGATTCATAACAGTACAAAACCAAGTCTGCTATTAAAGGGGCACAATAAGTGCCCATGGGGATACCTACAACCTGTCGATAAAATGTGTTGCAGAAACGTACATAAATATTATCAAGGAGAAAACATGCATGTTATTTAACAATGTGGACCTCAATTTTTCGTTCAATTAAGCTAACATAATTTAAAACCAATTTTACAAAAATGGCACCGTACGATTTTTTACGACATGTTATTTGTGGACCAGCATATTACATTTCAATAGCTCTATAATGTATTTAAAATAGTTGTATATATAATAAGGAACCTGTACATAAAACATCAAAGACAAAACTTTTCACTTGTCGACCCATTCAGAAAAATATACCCTGATGTTAAAAGGTTTACATGGAGAAGGAAAAACCCTTTTAAACAATCTAGATTAGATTTCTTTTTGATTTCTGAAAGCCTTATAGATGACATTTGTGAAGTAAACATTGGTAATAGCTACAGGTCAGATCATTTACCAGTAATTTTGACTTTAAAATAAATGAATTTATAAAAGGTAGAGGCCTCTGGAAGTTTAATAATTCTCTCCTTCAAGATCATGAATATGTAAAACTAATAAAACAACAAATTACTAACACAGTTGAGCAATATAAAATGCCAGTCCATAGAGGGGATGCTTTACATAGTATTGATAATTTAGATATTGATGTTTCAATTAATGATCAATTATTGTTGGAGACCCTTCTCATTGAGATTAGAGGTAAGACTATTTCTAATTCAACATTTATAAAAAGAGAAAGGACTAAACAGGAAATCCAATTGACTGAGGAGATACAAAATTTAGAAAATGAGGTGAGTACAGAGGACGCTCTTGATGAAATAGAAGCCAAAAAATGTCAACTTAGAATTTTGAGACAGAACAAGGTTAAAGGTCAATATGTTAGATCAAGAACCCAATGAATTGAAGAAGGAGAGAGGCCAACAAATTTTTTTTGTAATTTAGAAACACAAAACTTTGTCAATAAAACTATTAAAAAACTAGTAACTGATGAAAATACTGTAGTAGAAAATCAAAAAGAAATCTTAAAACAATCAAAAATATTTTATGAGAAACTTTACAAAAGACAAGGATGCCTTAAAAAAGTAAACCTATCAAAAGAATTACCATCTTTGACATCTAAATCAAATGATATCGAAAAAGATTCATTAGAAGGTAACATTTCTTTTACTGAATTAACACAAGCTTTGAAAAGGATGAAAAAAAATAAAAGTCCTGGGTCAGATGGTTTTACTGCAGAATTTTTCAAAGTATTTTGGATAGACATTGGAAAGTTTGTTTTGCGGTCAATAATTATTCATATCAGATAGGGGAAATGAAATGTCTGTCACACAGAGGCAGGGAGTTATCACATGTATTCCTAAAGAAGGCAAGTCAAAACAGTTCTTAAAAAATTGGCGTCCAATTACACTTTTGAATTCAACATACAAAGTAGCTTCTAGTTGTATCGCTGAGAGGATAAAGTCAGTTCTAAACAGAATTATTGATTCTGATCAAACAGGCTTTATCCCGGGTAGATTTATTGGGGAGAACTGTAGACTTATATATGATATTTTACAATTTACAGAAGAAAATGATATCCCTGGTATATTATTACTCATTGATTTTGAAAAGGCCTTTGACTCTATATCATGGGCCTTTCTTTTTGAAACACTGAAGTATTTTAATTTTGGAGACTCTATTATGAATTGGATAAAAACATTTTATAATGATATTACATCTACTGTCACCCAGAACTGCTGTCTGTCAGACTTTTTCCGTGTGGAGAGAGGCTGTAGACAGGGTGATCCTTTATCTCCTCACCTTTTCTTGCTATGTGCTGAAATATTAGGCATTTTAGTAAGAGATAGTAGTGAGATAAAGGGTATTACGATAGACGATTCAGGGTATATCTTGTCTCAATATGCAGATGACACATCACTTATTTTAGATGGGTCGCCTTCCTCGCTGGATGCATCTCTCCGTATATTACAATTCTATGCTGAGATATCAGGACTGAAAATTAACTTAGACAAAACAAACGTTATATGGATAGGTAGTAAAAATCATAGCCAAGACAAAATATGTGTAAAGTGGGGACTGAAATGGGGTTTCAGTACCTTCAAATTATTAGGTATCACTTTCTGTGTTAATTTAGATAGAATGTTAAATCTAAATTATGCTCCTCGAATACAAGAAATAGAAAAAATATTACAAAAATGGTCAAAACAGTCACTTACCCCGTTTGGTAAAATAACAATTATAAAGTCATTAATTATATCAAAATTTAATCATCTGTTCCTGTCCATCCCAGGTCCAGATGATAATATGATAAGTCAACTTAATAGTAAAATTTATTCATTCATTTGGGATGATAAGCCTGACAAGATAAAACGGGATCGTCTATGTCAGGAATACTTCCGAGGGGGCCTAAAATGATTAATTTGAGAAATTTTATGCAAGGGTTAAAACTTACTTGGGTTAGAAGATTATTTAGGTCAAAATCTAAATGGATTCAATTATTTACCTCCACCCAAAATATAAATTTTACAGAGTTGGCTTATTTTGGAATTATTAAAAAATCAAAAAACAAATTTTGGGATGAAGTTTTTCATGCCTGGAAAACTATGTCAAAACTCAGACATCCATTTTATTTTCATTTTCATTTCTACATCTATATGGCATAACGAACATATCAAAATTGATAATGTCAGCGTTTACTATAAAAATTGGGCACATCATGGGGTATGGACTGTAAATGACCTGTTAGATGAACATGGAAATATATTAACGTATGAAAAATTTGAAATTATGTATAATTTCAAAACCATGTTTCTACAGTTTTATGGACTTATATTAGCACTAAAAAAGTGGCTACAAGACATTGCAATCAACACTGAAAGAGAAAAAAAACATCAGGCTATTATACCTTTTAACATTAATATTTTCTTCAAGTCCGAAAAAGGCTCAAAGGACATGTATACTATTTTAAATCAAGGAATTATACCTACAAATTTTGTAGCAGAAAAAAAATGGGAAGGTTTTCTTAACAAAGTTGTAGAAAATTGGAAAAAAATACACTTGTGTGTTACCAAGGTTTCAAAAAACACTAGGTTATGTTGGTTTCAATATAGAATTATTCATTATATTTTAGGGACAAATGCTTTACTTTTTAAAATGAAGCTTGTTAATTGTAATTTGTGTACATTTTGCAAGGAAGAGCCTGAAACTATAGAATATTTACTTTGGGGTTGTCATATTGTAGCCGACATTTGGCACAATCTAAATTCGTGGATTTTCGATAAGGTTCTGATCGAAATTCCACTTAATTTGAAAATTGTCATTTTTGGCCTTTATGAAAATTATAAACTGAATTTTATTAAAAATAAAGTTATTTTACTGACGAAGTACTTTATTTACAGATGCAAGATGCAAGATAAAAAAACCTAATATAAAAGGCCTTCAAAATTACATAAAAGAAAACTTGATTTTAGAGAAACATATTTCTTCAAAATACTTGATTGTGGAAGAACACAACTTGTACTGGAACCCCTGTGCTAAGGTTATTAATTAAATATAAACATGTATGTATATGAGCATTTGAAATTATTTGTATACTGTTATTACTATACTTAATCCATAGATTTCTAAGTGTTAGTTCAGAGCATGCTTATAATGCTTATTTATTTCACTTGCTTGCTTATTGTGCCACAAGATAAATATATGTTGATACTTGTAAATTCATGAAGAAAAAAAAAATATAAAAAAAAAACAAACTTTGATTTCATCATGCTGTTCTGGATCAAGGAAACTAAACGTGTAAACTTCAGTCTGAATATAACAAGGATGAAAATAAGGAAACTGACAAAACATTACTATTTTGAGAAGATGTCAGAGATTTTGATCGTGAAATCATAAAAAAAGGACACTTGGAAATTTGTCAAGTGTTATAAAAGAGGGATAAAATAATGCGTTTGTCAGCATTTTCTCAAGTATATGCTAAATGAGTTAGGATGTTAAAATCTTTCGAAAGAAACAAAATGTGAGAAATGTATTTTAGCATAAATCTTTCTTTTTCAATGTTTTATCGTCCATGCAAGGGTTCCCCCACTTACTTCTGTGAATAAAATAAAACTAATCAATAATATGCTCTTGCTTCAATTGTTCATCAAGTTTCATTTCATGTTGTCATGAGATCATTTTCTAAACAATCCGCATTTCGAGACAACAGATAGATAATACTTCAAACGAAATTTCTACAATTGGAAGAATATGAATGTTATGTATATTCTGTCAAAATACACATAGTTCAGTTTGAACTTTCAAAATTATTTATCCATTAGTAATTTAATTGTTTTGATGCTTTTTAGAACTTAGAATTAATATGGCTGATTAGAACTTCAGTTTATAAATAAAAGATTGCTATCCCCGATTTGGGTTTGTCTTGATTTGCTATTGTATCTTCAGTTTTATATACAGTACTTGTAATCGTTTTTCTCTCGGGTTTTCTTTATTCTTGGCAATGCTTTAAATAATCTTCAATTCTAAAACAAATGAAGAGCAATTATTACAAAACATGTATGTTTCAAATCTATTTAATGTCAGATGTATTCGGTTTATAAATCTACACGGTTGAGTTAAATTTGCAATTGTAGGTTCTTCCAAGGGTTCCACTAAACCCCTTTCTAAAGTTTTTACTGCCATACTCACTGCAGTCAAAGAAGGATTTCAGAAATATTTCGAAACGGCATATTCAAGAAATGGTGTTAATCAGATGTGGATACTGAAAAATTCAAAAGAGTTATTGGTGAATTTACAATCTCAATCATTAAAACATTGTGCAAACATTAAAACCTTTGATTTTATTCTATTCCACATACTAAACTTAAAGCTCGACTGAAAGAACTCGTCACCTTATGTTTCGTTAACAAAAAAGGCATTAGACGTCAATTTACCATTCATATTTTCTTTAATATGTTATACTTTAAGATCATTATTACCCCTTGATATCTTTCTCTCTTTTGTTTTGTATTATTTATATAGATTAACCAATGATACATTATTGTATTGTTACACTGTACACTTAGTTTGGAACACCACTTGAAACTTGATTGGACACATGTATAAGGTGGGTGGAGTTTATTTGTAAAATGTACAAGTGGCCACGTATATATAGATCGAAAAAATAAGTTTGTGACTTCAGAGGGCTTTGAAGTAATCAACAACATCAGTTTTTAGTTATATAAAACAGGTACTATTTTATTAAATATTCGAAAGTAAAGTGGCTATGTGCGGGTCTCTGTTTTTTTTCTAAAACAGAATTGTTTACTTGTGCATGGAACATTTTTTAATTAACAAACGCAAATAATTCATGCTAGTTCTTGATCATAGTCGTCTTTTGTTTTTCTTTATTTTTTAACTAATTGGTTGTTAAAAGGAAAGTCATAAAAGTAATAGATCTGTTTATGTTTATATATGCTTTTTCTTATGCAAAATAGGCGTTTATAATTTTTTAACCTTTCGTCTATTTTAGAATACCGATCTTTGTTTTGCAATAAATTTTGTGTATCCTTTTTCGATTAAGACTTATCAATGAGTTGTTGTATTATAAATAATTCGATTTTTATCGATAATTGTTGTAGTTATTATATTTGATTGAATTGTGTGCAGTCTTTAGGATTTGGTTTTTTCATCTTTTTATATTTCATTTTATAAATGTTTTTAGTTTAAACCACGAGAATGAACACCCTGTCTGTCATTTGTCTCAGTATTTGTCTTGTGTATATCAGTATCATCATGCAAGGTAAGAGATATCTTTCTTTTAAAATGTGTTATCTCATTAGAAATTTTATATGTTGATGATAAAATTCGTTTTCTGGCGGTAAATTATTATTTATCCTAAGTCAAGATAAAATTTGTTTGTTTTTAATTCAAACTTCGGCATTTTTAAAGAGTTAATTCATTTTTTTAAGATTTGTATGTATTTACAAAAAAATTATGTTGTCCTATCATAGACAATCATTAGTAAGTTTAAACACATTTAATTGTTCAAAACAAATGGATTAAAGGGTTGAAATGAAATACATTGATTTCAAATAAAAATAAATCAAACCTTTTTCATATGTAAACTTGTTTAATAATGGGTGTTGCTAAGACAATGTGGGTAACGATATATTTAGAGGGGTTTATACATACGCAGTTGAAATTAATTCCCTGCATTTACCAAAGTTATGTAAGGATAGGCTTACAATAATTAATATTAATCAAAAGCTACTAAATCAAATAACAATACTAACCATTAATGTAATATGTTTATCAATTGTGAGATGAACGCGTTATACATAACCAAGATAACTAATTTGATAATTGCAAATCAAAGTAAAAAATAAACGGTGAGCACGAACTCTTAAAGAAGTATTCACAGGACAAATGTTTTCTGCTATGAATAAATTACACATGAAAATTTTAAATCAGAAAGGGTTCTATTCCTTAGACGATTCATTAGTGTATTTTGAAGTGCTATAATTCGCCCACTGATTTGGGTGTATTTACATTTGACATTACTTTGCATGGCGTCTCTGAAGTATTTTAAAGTAAATGAAATAGTATTTTAAAAATTGCCCAATTAGCATATTTGTATTGAAATAATAACCTTCACTATGTTGTGTCAAGTTTACTATTATTTTTTCTGTTGGTCATTTTATTTTTAGCCATGTCGATGTCAGTTTATTTTCGATCTATGAGTTTTACTGTCCCTATGGTACCTTTCGCCCCTCTTTTCTACATATTATAACATGTTAACACTAGTTTACTGCTTGTTGATTTATCATGATTATTATAAAAAAAAAAATAGTAAAAATTAGTAGATATTTGGTTTATTTCTGTTTCTATTAGAGACCTGTATCTTAAACGTTTCCCCATCAACTTCTTGAATTCAAAACTGTTTTCGTCGTTTTGAAAATAGAATTACATTAAATGTGTGAGCCATGATTGCTATTTATGTTTACTTGTTACAAATAAATATTTTTTTCACGTTAACAACTAGACTCGCAAGATACAAGATACACGATATCAGCTTATCTAGCAATACACTTGAATATGTAAGATGTTATCATTGCGGTTTTCTGTGTCGTTTCATGATTATTATATTGTGATATGCGAAATATAAATCTCCAGAGTAAGAATCTTATTTTCTTTTCTTTCGTTGGTTCCTCTTTACAAAAACTATCAAAACACTTTTTATAAATATTTATTCAGGAACTGAAGCAGATAAATGTGATGACTGTAGGACAGCAGATAAAAAGGCAAGATCAGATGCAGGGGGAGACATAGACAAACTATGCAGGTTAGATTTGGCTTTACATATATCTTCTTTTGTCATTTGCACACTTAAAAGGCGGAAACCAGGTTGAAACAGAACAAAAGAATCGAAGCTCTTTGTTAGAGAAGGCGATAAATGCTTACTGTAATGTTTACTATAGTAACAAAAAATTTAAAAGTTAATTGAAACAAATAAAATGACAATTTTCTTCTCAATTACGAAGTGTTCTATTTTAAAAACACCATTTGCATAAGGTTTCAATTTATCTATTACATAGTTAAGCAGAACAATTAGATATCAAGTCAACGACATGGGTATCTATCAAGTTGGATGTAGAAAATGCATAACCTCCGATTTTTTTGAAAAAAATTACCACGGACGGAGAACATATTAATCTATTAGTTCAGTAATTTTCGTTTCTGCCCTTCCATTATGTCAATCAAGAAAAAATTCTAAAAAATGGGTAACAATTGTACCGAAAAGAGAAAATCGAGTACACCTTTTTATGTCAGGGTGTGTTTGAGTTGAATATTTAGTCTTGAAAACATACAAAGCAAGAATATTTGATACATCATCTCGCTTCAGATTCTAATATTTTTATATATTAAAGCTACAGGTTGACTTTATAACATAAAAAAATCACAATACTAAAAGATGAAATATATGGGTCAAGTGAAATACCTATCTAATGAATCATAAAAACATAGTAGGTGTTCGAATAGCTATTTTTTTACTAAAAGTTCTTGACGACAGTTTTTCAAGTTGGATGATAAAAATGCATATCTTCGAAAAAAATCATTTTTTTGTGTGTGATAACTTAGGTATATAGTCTTCAACCACTAAAAAAATCTAGACTGCCCTTCCACGAAATATTTAATCAGAATTTTTTTAAATGTTTATGAAATTTTAAAAATTCCACCTGACAACCGATTAGACAATAGTTTTAAGTTGAATAAATGCAAACAAGATCATTAACTGATGCTCATTAGCAAGTAGATATATTTGTCTTTTATAATACAACTGACATGTAAGGATCGTAATAGTGCTATGCGGATAAATTTATCGGTTTCCAAGAGCAAAATTGGCAGCGCGTCATCCCTACAATGGCTTCCATTTCTACGATTCTGAAATTAACTGGCGTAATGGGGAGACAATTTTGACGAAGTAGATTCCTGACTGTTAAAACATCACTATTTGATAGTTGTTGTCACCATAGACATATACATGCTGTAAATAAAAATGCAGATTCGAGGAAAGGGTGCCTTGAATAATTGAAAGAAACTATTGGCAGAAAATTTAGAGAAATAATAATGTTGACTTTAGATTTATTTTATTCACAAATTTTTAAAACAGTTCTACATCATGTACATTTATAAAATATAAATAAATTTTGATATGATATTACATTGTTTTGTTTAATAAAACAACAGCGCAGGAATAACCAATTTAGATTGTATGGAAGAAAACTGCGATGTGGCTTCAATTAAGACCCTTCTTGATGCAGCCAAAAAGGCTTTCACCCTGCTGGGTTGTGGTAAATATATTAAGTATTAACTATCCTATGAAATATTGTTTACCAGTCCATTTCTATATAAGTTAGTTTGTTTTCTTTTATAGTTGGTGTGTTTCCTCCGGTTTTAGTTTGTTACCCGGATCTGTATTCTACTTTTGCCTTGTCATGCTACTACTAATGGATTTCCCTGTGGTGTGTCTTATTTTGATGAAACTAGCGTCTTTTGAATAGGCGTATACTACTTTTGCCTTGTCATGCTACTACTAATGGATTTCCCTGTGGTGTGTCTTATTTTGATGAAACTAGCGTCTTTCGTATTTAATGTAACTATTTCGAAATGTTAAAAGAATTTTAGTATCATAATAACAATTGTTTTGAAAGAAACTCACAGTTCAACCAGCATAAAGACCTTCAGAATTCCAAACTATTTCAATAATTGAAAATCCAATTCACAACAATACACATATAGGTTGGAAATGTAACAGCAAAAACCTGTTAACAATAAACATAAATTCATTACGTTAAATACATACGCCATGACGTTTAAGGCGAAATCGGATTGTTTTAAAATTCCCAACAAATTAATAATGAGTTTCCAGTAATGATATGTTAATTACCTTATTGCAAATCGAGTAAAGTAAAATAAGATTTTTTCCCCATAGATTCAGTTTACAAAATTTTGAATTTTTGAAATACTAAGGTTTTTCTACCTCGGGCATAGATTATCTTAGCTGTATTTGGCAAAACTTTTAGGAATTGTGGTTCTCAATGCTCTTCAACTTCGTACTTTACTTGGCTTATTTAACATTTTTTTGATTCGAGCGTCACTGAATAGTCTTTTGTAGACGAAACGTGCGGGTTGCATTTCTGTAAATATTGACAATGCAATTTCCCATAGGAACTCCTTTTACGGCTAAAACTGTACCACTTTTACTATGAAGTTTTGAAAAAAATCTTATCCTAGAATTGAAAGTTCATATGCACCACAAGTTTTTTCAAAGGTCAAAATATAGGGCTGTGCGGCATATTTTCAACGTTTATATGCCCTGAACTTCTCAGAGTTTAAACGTACACTAATTTTCTTAACTACCCCTACCTCGAATGAAAGGTTACCACAGATTTCAATGTAAACAATATGCACGTGTTTATTTACTGGTAACATTCCCAAGTTCTGTCTCTGCGATATGGAACACAGAGAGCATAACTGGGAACCAGTATGTAAACAAAATGAATTTTCTATGAATATTCAATTACTCCCCAAAAGAGGCGTGTTTTGAGAAACAGCTGTATTTACAAAGTGCAACCTATACAGACATTTATTCAAATAGAAAACTCTCTAAAATCAGTTTTTCTCACATTAATACTCATTTATCAGAATTAAAGTCTTAAAGAAATCACTGTGTATACTCTAAGTTTTTCTTTACTATACATTTTATACCCCCTCCCCTGTTTCAATTTTTTAAAGAATTTGAAAACAAGACTTTTATTATTGCCAGCTTACCCTATTTGCATATTTTCTGATAAAAAATGTCTAGAACCTGTTAAAAACTGTTTTGATAACATATTGAAAGCATATCAGAATATCATAAATGTAATGTTTAGCAGTCAATCATTACAACATTCAAGATTATATAAAGTATCCAATTCAGCCTCTATCTCAAGTCCCCATCTTACTGTATGCCTATTTGTCAATTAAAGAACACATTTTCTGCCTCAAATGGACAATTTAGAATTCTTGTCACAACAGTATCATCTTTAACCATATATCTGACACAATTTAGCTACTATATATACTAGAAGTGTTCAAACAAAGCCATATTTGCAATAGTTGTATGTATGCAGATACCAGTCTGAGATATAAATTCACTTAAAATGTTGTAGAGATGACTGCTAACATTTGATTTTTGCATAACTTCCAAGCACAGTTATTGTTTTCTATATCAAGAACTTTAAAATCCTAAAATCATAGCATTTACAAGTTAAATTATTTGTTTTATGACCCAAGGGGTAGGCAATTTTCTATGTTTCTTGCCCCTGGGGCCACAAATTTCCTAAATAATTCTGCTGTTTCTAGCAATTTGGAATATTAAGTACATATTCAGGATAGAACACACTATTGTAAGTTTTCTTGAGATATTTTTAATTTTCTAGCTTGTATTTATTATGCCGTGGTGACAAAAAAGCAGATTTAGGTTTCGGCTTACTTTTGGGTTATCGAAAGGACACAAATACCCCATAAATAATATTCAGGAAGGATCTATGAGTTTCAATGACTGCGAAGAGTAAATGTAAGCACTTCTTAACAATTTAACTTACAAATATGCAAATATTATGATTTAATTTTGTATCCAGGACTTTAAGTAAACTATGCCTACTGTAAACTGTGAATTTATGCTGAGGCATCATATTTAAGGCCCAGGATTCTATCAATCTTCATTAAATATTTATAAAACTTCTTATTTGAGTTAATTTCTTTAAAATCTGTGAAATAAAGCAAATTTGGTTAAATTCTGAATGTTCCCCTTTTTCACCCTATATAGGTTGCATTTCTGTAAATATTGACAATGCAATTTCCCATAGGAACTCCTTTTACGGCTTAAACTGTACCACTTTTACTATGAAGTTTTGGAAAAAATCTTATCCTAGAATTGAAAGTTCATATGCACCACAATGGTTTTCAAAGGTCAAAATATAGGGCTGTGCGGCATATTTTCAACGTGTATATGCCCTGAACTTCTCAGAGTTTAAACGTACACTAATTTTCTTAACTACCCCTACCTCGAATGAAAGGTTACCACAGATTTCAATGTAAACAATATGCACGTGTTTATTTACTGGTAACATTCCCAAGTTCTGTCTCTGCGATATGGAACACAGAGAGCATAACTGGGAACCAGTATGTAAACAAAATGAATTTTCTATGAATATTCAATTACTCCCCAAAAGAGGCGTGTTTTGAGAAACAGCTGTATTTACAAAGTGCAACCTGCGTCTGGCGTTTATACAAAATTTAGTCCTGGTATCTATGATGAGTTATATTTACTACCACTGGGTCGATGCCATTGCTGGTGGAGATTTATTTTCCCGAGGGTATCACCAGCCTATCATTGATATGGTTATTTTTATAAATTAACTGTTTGCAAAATTTTGAATTTTTGAAATACTAAGGCTTTTCTACCTCAGGCATAGATTATCTTAGCTGTATTTGGCAAAACCTTTAGGAATTTGGTTCTCAATGCTCTTCAACTTCGTACTTTATTTGGCCTATTTAACTTTTTTTTATTCGAGCGTCACTGATGACTCTTTTGTAGACGAAACGCGCGTCTGGCGTATATACAAAATTTAGTCCTGGTATCTATGATGAGTTATAGTTACCTAATTAGAAAATTGATTCAGTTAGGTATTGACAATGAAACGTTACCACTTTACCCGATGTGAAGCTTTTAAATTTCCTGCGTACTAATTTGGCGATTTCTTTAAAACGTCACCTTTTCATCCTTATTCATTCTGTTAGAATTAAAGTAAAAAGCCATTTGGACTATAAGATGACCGATAAATTAATCCCATACAGAATCTTAATCTAAATAGTGCAATGTCCCTTTGATGTGCCTCTTGTTTAAAAGATCGACCAATTCGAAATCCGACCAAATTTCCATTTAATAACTATTAAATCTATGTATTTCATATTCTTTATTGAATCTTTTTCGTCAGGGAAAAAAATCATGTTGTCGATCTTGGGAGTTTTTATCATGTTTTCAGAGAACGTTTTCATCTATAAAATAGTTATAGTAAGAACACTTTTTTTAACAGCATTTGATTCTCGTGATTGCTTTTTTGATGGAGTACGATTTTACGTTCAGCAAGTAATTATCAATACGTTATTCAACTTTGTTTGCCCCACCTACGATAGTAGAGGGGCATTATAATTTCTGGTCTGTATGCCGTTTGTTCGTTCGTCCGTTCGTCCGTCTGTCCCGCTTCAGGTTAAAGTTTTTAATCTAGGCAGTTTTTGATGAAGTTAAAGTCCAATAAATTTGAAGCTTAGTACAAATGATCCCTATGATATGATATTTCTAAATTTAATGCCACATTACAATATTGATCCCAATTTCACGGTCGATTGAACACAGAAAATTATAGTAAAATTGAGAATGGAAATGGGGAATGTGTCAAAGAGACAACAACCCGACCAAATAAAAAACTACAGCAGAGGGTCACCAACAGGTCTTCATTGTAGCGAGAAATTCCCGCACCCGGAGGCGGAGTGCACGTTTCATGTTAATGTTTTTGGTCATGGTAGTTTTTGATGAAGTGGAAGTCCAATCAACTTCAAACTTATTATACATGTTTCCTATGATATGATCTTTCTCATTTTAATGCCAAGTTAGAGTTGCACCTCAATTTTACGGTCCACTAAACATAGAAAATGATAGTGCGAGTGGGGCATCTGTGTACTATGAACACATTCTTGTTTTTATATTTCACGATAAACATATTCAAATGTTACTGATGTTTTAACATTTTTTTTTTCTTTACAGGTGCCGAAAGTATTGTTGTCAACCTTGTTGTCATTGGTTTAGGACTTACATTTTATATGCTTGTTTAGATGCTGCATTTTTTATACATCCTACGACACAAGTTTACTATTTCAAAAACTGTTTAAGATTGCGTTCTTCGCCTGAATATAATTCTATTTGACACATTTGCACTGCTTAGATGGATCGACTGAAATATGAAAAAATGTACAAAATCTTATTTGGAACCTTGCATATTTTTCTGTTTTTTTTTAATGTATTTAATAAACTTATTTTACAGTTTTTGTGATTTTCCTACATCGGTAATTATACATTCTGAAATATGAATACAATAAAACCCGTTTGCACTAGTCTAAACTATTTTTTATTGTACTCCTCCATAGCAATTGAAATGTTTTATATATATATATATACAGATATATAGAGTTGCCCGTCTGATCCACCTTTAATCACATATTTCTATCCGTTACAGTTCATAAACTGCAGACAGTAATAATTTTGTAACTCACGAGTATTTCATATGTTGCGCTGAAACTGCCTTCCCTTCCTGATCATCTGCGATCTCTCTCAGTCTTGTCAGTTTTCGGTGTTGTGTTTTATATTGGTGTCATGTCATCGTTGTTTTGGGGCATGTTATTGCAGTTTTGATTTTGAATAATAGAAGAACGCCATTAACAATAATAAGTAACTAAACGGCCTTCTACAATGAGCAATACCTTTTCCACATTAAAAGCTATAAGTCGTCCCGAAATGAAAAATGTAAATCATTTCAAATGAGAAAACAATCAGTCAAAAATTATACAAACAATAAACGAATACAAATATGATATACATCGACAAACAAAAACATATGGACTTTAGGATCCTGACTTGGGACAGACACATGCAAAATGTGGCAGTGTTAAACAAGTCTGCTCGTGTCAAACCATTTCCATAACCTTGAAAAGTGGTTTAACCTTTTATTGCTGACTATGCAGTATGGGCTTTGCTCATTGTGTAAGGTCGTACGGTGACATATAGTTGCATTTTCGTTGTCATTTGGTCTCTTGTGGAAATTTGTCTCCCTAGCAATCATACCACATATTCTTTTGAATATATAACTGTACAACATCAAAATAAACTATAAAAATCAATTTAGAAGGGCGTAACTCTTCAGATCGATACAAAGGATTAAGACATCTTAATAAATACATAAAAGACACAAAGTACAGGTGTGTACTATTCACAGTTTTTGATAGCTAGTGCCAAGCCGTCAGCTTAAACACTATCTAAGATGGGGAAAAAAACACCTGTGACGTAAATCTTTTTTTTTTAACTATTCAGGAATGGAGAGTTATTCTCTGTTTTTCATCGTCATTCATCCAGACGTTTTGTCCATTTGATATTTCCACAGACCCTTTCTAGAACATGTAGATCCATGAAAATAAAGTGCCGGGACATGAAGCGAGATTGAATAGAAATAGCATAACGGCTGTTGCTTGGTCTTAGATCCTAGTAATACAACTATCAACAAAAAATATATCATGCGAACAAACATCTGTTATTAGAAAATAAATTGACGAAATTGACTCAAATTACACATGAAAATCTACAGTTTGTTTTTTGAAGCAATTGTTGACTGAATTTCTGTCACAGATAGTATTCAAGCGGGAAAATACAAAACAAATATTATCCATTGTGTGCTTTTTGTCTTCTGTGCATCAACAAAATATAAACTGTGATGACTCAGTTGAATTATTTTATAGTATAAAACAAATAAGCATTATTCCTTGATGAAACTATTTTCGCTTGATGATTTCCTTTTTATTTTATCATTTAAGGATTTATCTCTTTGAAGTTAAAAATGTTGTATTCTGATTTTGTACATCAAAAATCGTTTGTTGCGTTTTTATATTTACATTAAAAACAGAAGAGAAACTCGGATAGTTTTTACAATAAAATCGTTGTTCGGTAAAATAAATAAATCAAGAAATTGAAATGATCAAAAGGGATCCGGAGTGTTCGGTATATTATTTAAATGTTCGCTGGTATATATAATTTGTGTGTACTGGTACATATAGAATTCGAGTGGGTATGAAGGCATCTATTAAATATTTGGAGTAGTTTTTAATCAATTTTCGACAGACGTAGTTTTTAACTTTAGTTTAAAACGTACAAATGATATTCAGAAATGTATCAATCATGTGGATGTTTAAACAAATTTATTTCTATCTGATAAAAGGGAAAAATGAAAAATACTTAAAAAATTGCTAGGATTGCTCACTAATAAAATTGAGAATGGAAATGGTGAATGCGCCAAAGGGACAACAACCCGACCATATAACAGACAACAGCAGAAGGTCGCCAATATGTCTTCAATGCAGCGAGAAATTCCCGCACCCGGAGGCGTCCTTCAGCTGGCCCCTAAATAAATATATATACTTGTTTAGTGATAATGAACGCCATACTAAACTCAAAATTATACTCAAGAAACTAAATTTAAAAATAGCACAAGACTAACAAAGGCCAGAGGCTCCTGACTTGGGACAGGCGCAAAAATGCGGCGGGGTTAAACATGAGATCTCAACCCTCCCCCTATACCTCTAGACAATGTTGAAAAGTAAACCCATAACAATACGCACACTAAAATTCAGTTCAAGAAAAGTCCGAGTCTGATGTCAGAAGATGTAACAAAAGAAACTAAACAAAATGACAATAATACATATATAACAACAGACTACTAGCAGTTAACTGACTGCTAGCTCCAGACTTCAATTACACTGATTGAAAGATTATGTCTTCATCATATGAATATCAGGCACAATCCCTCCCGTTAGGGCTTAAGTATCATACCATTATAACATATATGAGAAGAACACAATCCGTGTCATGTCAACTACTGGTTTTTAAATAAATGGGTTTCGATGCAAATACACTTTAAGTGAATCAATATTAAGTATGAATAAGAAGATGTCATATGAGTGCCAATGATGCAAATCTCCGTCCATGTCACAATATATACAAAGTAAACTGTTATATGCCAACGTTAGACTCATACAAATAAATAAAATGTGTTATTTGTAATGAGCAACTGGAAAGAACAAATTTTGATTCGGCATGACACACTGTTTCCATGTTCAATTTTATCTCGTCTAAATGTTTGAAATATTAAATCACTTTGTTTCCAAAATGACTTATAATCGAGTACACCCTTATTAGTTGAATGACCTAGACTTAACCTAGAAATGTATCCTAGAGGAGCTGTTGTAGAACTCACGTATAGCGAACGTATCCTTATATGACGAACGTATTTGAAGTATTTGGGAAATTAGCTAATATTAATATTACATGTATTCGTAAAAGACACGAATTTGTCACGCCCTTGTTCTTACATGAAGAATATATTTGTCTGTGTTGAGAATGAACTCGGACAATAACTTTCAGTGGCGTAGCTATGCTATTTTTAAGTGTACGCCCCAACCTCGACGAGGGGTTTGGGAGCCCCAATCGGACCCAGGTTATAGCATCTTCTAGTAGTGGGTTCGAGGGGAGGTGTCATTAAAAACTAATCAATAGTAAGTTGAACATACCTTATAGATTACTTTTTTTTATTATCTTTTTGATTTGAAATCTAAAGGTCAATGGCGTTAGAAAAAATATCCAAACCTGTTACTTTAAAATATGTTTAAAAGGAACCGTGGGCAGTGGCGGATCCAGGGGTGGTCCCACGGCGCACCGGACCACCCCCATGACGAACCTCAAAATTTTTTAAGTGTCTATTTTTTCAATAACTAGCTAATTAACAAATTAATACTTAAGATTAATCCTTTCATCGCACTAATTGGTTATGGATTACCTGGATACCTAGAGGTGTCACAATGATAGAATACGGATCAATGCGTTTCACCTGTATATATGTAATTAAATTGTCAAAACAGCTCGTCAATATGAAGAAGTTGACTTCTTATTTTGAAAGGTAAATACAAATTATTTTTGTATTTTTAAGTGAAATTTCCATATATAATTGCATTGTCCAACCTGAGACTGCTATAACACTGTGTTATAGCAGTCTCAGGTCCAACTAACGGAGTCTCGGTTTTAAATTTCATTTATGTACATTTTGAAAAAACAACCATTATGAATGAATTAAATTTGTTTATCTATCTCTGTGAGCCCCACCCCTTTCCCCCAAAATCAACAGCAATTCAAGCACTGAATTGGTACCGGCATTTGTACAAAGCGCAACATTTGATGAAATTAAACATTTTGTAGACTTTTACCATACTGATTTGCCGAGTCCATCTGCAATGCCGTCCGAACTGCGTTTAGTAAGTAAGTAAGTAAGTAAATTTTATTTAGAGTCGGCATATATATACATAATAACAGAGAAAACATGAGCTCTGGTGAGCTCTTTAACCGACCGCGTTTGTGGCACAAGACTTGCGAGTCAATGCTTTCAAAACCAGAAACTGTAGCCGGTCTCTGAAAGTATGTTGCAAAACAGACTTTACAAATATTTCTGTTATCTTAAAAATCATAGCTACCATGGGGGTGACGATTTGCGAATGTGAGCGATCCAACAGTGAGTTATCACTTTTAAAAACCTACATGAGAACAACTATGGGACAATCGCGTTTAAACGGACTTGCGTTGATGCATGTGCACTACAGTTTGGAACTAAACATAAAACAAATTATAGATAACTTTGCAAGGAAACACCCGCGACGCATGATGTTGAATGACCTGATATACGACTCTTTGTTAAATTAGTAAATTTTGGACAATTTTACGTAGAACTATTTTTACCGATTCGGAACATTTTAGCTAAACTTTTTTTACAGCTTGCCTAATTCAGATGACAGTTGCATATATGTTGTGCTATTTTAGATTGCAATATCTCGTCTATATATATAAGCGTCTTAAATAAAAATCAGTTTTACATTTCTTTAAATTCCTTTACCTAGGAATATGTGCATTGCATGGTGTTGTCCAAATTCATGATCTTCCATAATGTCGAATCATACCATTCAATATTTATTTCGGACCACCCCCAATTTTTTTTCTGGATCCGCCACTGATGGGGTAATATATATATATAGCAATTACTCGACTAAAACCCCTTTTTGTGCAAAAGTCGTTAATGGATATGAATTGATTAATTTGCATAGAAGGTTTTCAAAATTATCATGTAATAAAATAAGAATCACAGAGCGTCTGTTAACTGCTAAAGATAAGTCCGTATGTCAATTGAAAAATGAAAAAAACTATATTTTCTAAATTTTACTTTAGACATGAATCACAAAAAAGTTTCTGCCAAAGTTTCATAAAATTCGATGGAGGGTTGACAAAGTAATTAAAGTATAACAAACTTCAACCACATACTGTATCTACTTGTTAACTGCAAACAGATATTCCTATTAGCAGTAAAATACTGGGAAATTAAAAATGTAAATTCATCATTATGGTCTGGATACTCTTTTGAGAATAACAAGCTTCTGTCAAACTTTCGTAAAATTTCATGAAGGTTTGACAAAATAATTGATATTAGAAAACAAATTTACCACATATTTTACCTAAGTGTTGACGCCTCCAATGAAATCTAGGATCTCTATACATACATAGCTTTTTCTTGGTTTCATGTCATAAATGTAGGCTCGGCTAAAATTCAAAGCACATATCGAATCTCAGCTGAAAAGGAAAGTAAGAGGAAATCCCAGCAGATTCAGACTTTGACTGACAAAAAATGAACAAATATATAATACGGTACCATTTGATCGAAAGATTTTTTTTAATTTTTTCTGGAAATACATGCTATTGAAGAAAGATTAAAATGACTGATCATGATGTACTTTAAACCAGATGTTTTTTAATATTTGCCCAAACTATCGTTTGGGCAACTCAGACAGCAACTTAAATCAAGAGGTTATAAGAACAAAAATATTTCAAAGGCTTTTTGTAAAGCAAAAGAATAAAACCGAACAAACCTACTTGAATACAAAGAAAAGACGGAATAGACAAATAAAATCCCGTTTGTTTTTAGCTTTCATTCTGACCTGACAAATCTTTCATCAATTGTCCACAAACTCTGGCGTCTTATTGAAAAAGATTCTTCCTTAAAAGAGATTTTTCCATCACCTACCGTTATGGCTTACCGCAGACCCAAAAACCTCAAAGACATTTTAGTAACATCCAAAGTATCTAAACAGGAGATATCAACAATCGGAGGTTATAAACCATGCGGAAGGGGCAATTGTAAGTGCTGCAAATTACAGTCGCAAACATCGAAACCAAATTGGTCAGCACAGTCAAAAAGAAAAAATACAACACATTTATAACATCAAATTGCAAAACGCAAAATTGCATTCATGTTCTAACGAGTGAAACTTGAAAATTACAATATGTTGGTGAAACAGAAACACCATTTAACATCCGACTAAATAACCATCGGTCATTTTATCATGTTTATACAAAAGAAAGAAACTGCCCGATTACAAGACACCTTTTAAGAGCAGGATATAATTTTGAAAACGTCACATTTCCAATCATTGAGAAAAATCAAAATTGGGATACACAAGGAAGACAAAAGAAAGGGAGATTTTGGATGCACCAGTTACGAACTCTTGAACCTGATGGACTCAATGAGAGAGACGAAAAAAGATTTAGAAGCAAATCAAAAACATAATTATCTTGAAATCATACAAATTAAGTTATAGAAATTCATACAATTAATCGAACATCTATAAATGTGTTAACCTTTTATTCCAACGTTATGTAGTTGTAGCTACAAACACATGTTTTGCAACATCAATAAATCTGTTACACTTTTCCTCAATTCTTGTATAGATTAAGGTACAAAAAATATTTTTTGTCATGCATCCGATTTCACCTTAAGAGATGCACACGCCTGTTGAAGCTAATTTGTTTAGCGAAATATTGCGTATTTCTATTTAAAATCTAATAGAACTTTTTAATGTATTAATTAGCGTGTTTAAGTTATATTCTTAGACATTTACATAATTTTAATTCAATAACTGTATCAGTTTATTTTCACAAACTGATCCACGATTAAAAAGATTGAATGTTGATTGTTGCTATTTTTAGACATTATATATATTTCAATGTCATTTTCAAATAATGCCTATCTTTAAAAGTAGACGGGATGAAGCATATAGAAAAGAGATGGAACGTTATTTCATAACAACGTTCCGATCGAAATTAAATCCAGAGAAGTTTTAACATTAACGAACAATGGCGGAACGTCATAAACCTCCTTAACGACGTCGCCTATAGCGACACTACATCAGTTATCCTGAAGAGTCCCAATGGAAGGATGAAATCGATAAAATGGAACCGTTAAATTTTTACTTATTTTATTATTTTATTTAATGAATATATATATATATATATATATATATATAATGACTGAATAAATAGTCAACGATACATCTTACGGGGCGATGGATCATATAAACACGATGCAGAACACTACAAAATATAATATATAACAAGTCTAAAAGGGTACAACATCACCAAAAACACAATAAAACGAACAATATGTTATATATTTCGGATAACAGATATCCTTCCTCGGTAATTGCATGATGACAAATGAATCATGTCAATTCAAATTAAGACTCTATCAAAATCTTGAAATTTATACAATTTAAGCGAACGCTGGAACAATTTTAATATTTCCAAACACGGCGCAAAGACTACAAAAATATGCCAAAATAAAAATAGTTATTTACAATGTGAACTGGCACAATCCTAAATTCCCAAAGGTGGTGACAGTTGAGATGTTAATCAACTGCGTGGAAAAACAGTCCCAATAAACAGTCCTGACCGATCTAATCTGATATAATATTTAAAATATGACAACGGTAGGGAAATTGCAACAGCGACTGCGTATTTAAACATCCCAAAAATATAGTAATTTGATGATAAGAAAAATGAGTAATAAATGTTTACTAAGGTTAAATTCTAGAACGTGGCTGCGTATTTACACATCCCTGCTAACTGTAATTAAAACTAGTATAATTCAAAAATTCCTGAAAAGTGTAAGAGTCCAGTACGGAAGCCGGAGTTACTGGACACAAGTGATGGCAGGAAATGAGTGATGGTAGGGAAAATGAGTGAATCTTCTATGTTTTTTCATTAACGCCCTCTTGGGAAACTGTCCTGAGCTTTCTTATCCAAAAACTTTCCCGAGCAAGTCTGTCGGCCTTTGGCCAATCCTCGTTATGATCTATGATAGTTATGGTAAGTTTTTTAAGATCAGCTTGGGCGTGCCCATGTGATCTTAAATGACGACTTACGGGGAGGTCGGGCTTGCAGGTGTAGTCACTACGATAACCATTCATGCGTTTGTTGAATGGCTGTTCTGTCTCGCCAACATACTGCATGCCACATCGACAATGAAGAATGTATACAACATTCTGGGTTTTGCAAGTTACATTACAAAATATTGTGTACACAGACCCATTGGAGTGGCAAGTAAATGTTTGAGTATTCAGTCTTGTTGGCAAGTCAGACATCGTTTGTTACCACATGACTTGCACCATCCTGTAGTTGAACAGCTTTTATTAGAGGAGACGGCAGCTTTCACAAACAAGTCTTTTAGACTTGCTGGTCTCCGAAAAGCTATGACAGGAGGGTCGGGCAAGATTTTGGATAATTTTGGGTGATTGGCAATACTTTGCCAATTGGCACGGATCAAACTTGAAAGGTTAGTAAAGGCGGGATTGTATGTTAAAACAAATGGAACTATTTTTCTGCGCCTCTTCTTTTTGTACTGTAACAGGTCATTACGGCTGTTATTGTTAGCACGGGCAAACCCCTTATCTATGTCCCATTTCTTATAACCTCGTTTGATTAAAAATCCGCGAAGTTGCTGTAACAGCTGAGTGACAGCCTCCTTAGAGGAGCAAATCCGCTTTACTCTGAGAGCTTGACTGTACGGGATATTTTTTGTACAGTGTTTGGGGTGAAAATTTTGGGGAGAAAGGTACTGTTGTTTATCTGTAGGTTTACAGTAGAGGTCTGTTGATATGACACCGTCTTTTATAGATGTAGTTGTGCCTAAGAAAGATATCTTAGAGTCGAATATTTCATATGTAAATTGTTATGTTATGTTAATTGACTGGTAGGCGTTGCTTGCATGTCTGATAAAAGCATCCAATTTTTGTTGGGATTCAATCTGTTTCATGTCAACATCATCGATGAAACGGAACCAAGACAGAGGTTTGGATAAAGATGTTGAAATAATTTGTTTCTCTAATTTGCCCATGAAAAAATTGGCGTAAGACGGTGCCATTTTCGTCCCCATCGCTGTCCCGTTTATTTGAAGGTAATTCTCACCATTAAAGGTAAGATTGTTCCATTTGAGGACCAGAGTAAGCAGCTGGACTAAATATTCGGTAGGTGGTTCTAAAGTGTTGCGCGAGTCCCATATTTCCCTACACGATTGTATTCCGTCATCATGAGGTATGTTGGTATACAATGAGGTGACATATAAAGTGACAAGGAGGGTTTCCGGAGGAAGAGGGTTCATGGATTCCATTTTGCGAAGATAATCTATAGTGTCTTGAATGTGAGAGGGAAGATTTTCTACATGAGATCTTAAATAAAAGTCTACAAATTCCGAGATTTTCTCAGTCGGGTGGCCGTTAGCGGATATGCGCAGTGTTGGGAAATATTAAAATTGTTCCATCGTTCGCTTAAATTGTATAAATTTCAAGATTTTGATAGAGTCTTGAATTGAATTGACATGATTCATTTGGCATCGTGCAATTACCGAGGAAAGATATCTGTTATCTGAAATATCTAACATATTGTACAGTCAAGCTCTTTTTTATATATTAGTCATTATGTAAAATACTTGAATCTTCAAGGCATTTTAAAAAAGGCCTAAACTTTGAAAATGCCTGAAACATATATATCAAAGACAAAAACGTTCCTATTCATGTACTATCATGTACGTGTGCAAGGATTTCCAAACGTACTTCAGTGTTTAAATAATACTTGTTTGCTTAAAAAGTTAACTCTATTACATTTCGTGCTGCCTCGAGATTTTCTTTCTAAATGTTCTGTATTTTTTAGTTCTCAGATGTTTATTTCTTCAAACGAATAATCTAACATTAGTTGAATATTATGTATAGTCTGTCCAAACACACACAGTTCAGTTTAAATTCTAAGAAGTTAGTTTCAATAAGAACTTATGTTGGGTTTTTTTTTTTCCTTTTCTAAAACCACACACAGTCATCAACTGTTTTCTTTAAGTTGTTAATATGTTGTACTGATACACCACTTTCACAAGGCTTGTTTTTCCTATCATGATTTCCTTGATAGGGGATTGCTGCTTACAAATTAAAGAAGCAATTAAACCAAGAGAATTTGAAATCATCCCGACTTAAACGTTACGGACGCCATCACGAGTTGGTTGATTGTTATGGAATATCCGTTTCACAAATGATATCGGATATGTTCCTTAATTCGTAACTGTACTCCCGTTTTTCTTTTCACGAATGTGACCAACCAAATAAGACTATTTACCGGTGTGTAATAACATGAGCAACACGACTGATGCCACATGTGGAGCAGTATCTGCTTACAATTGCGGAGTACCTGAGATCACCCACAAACATAAAACCTTTCATTTGCGCCATTTTACAGGAACAAAGTATAAAAAAACACGTGAACACTACACAATTCTAAACCTTTGTGACTCTCACTTTTGTAGTAGAAATGAGAATGAACTCATTCAATTTTTCAGAGGGTATATTGTAGAAAAAAATCTTCTATATTCTAAATTCATGATAGAGCAATAGATTTTTAACTTTTCCGTTATAACCAATATCGTCATTGTAAATCAAGTACTTTACAATAGACTTTATTTGCTTCTGTCGATTCAACTCCTTATTTTCGACAACTTATTATAACCTGCGTAGCTTTAAAATTTCCTGTGCACTAACATGATGATTGCATTACATATCATGAGCTCATCATCTTCGTGGAACATGGGATTATCTGCAATCTGTTTACTGGAAACTTCCTGTTCAGTTATCATGGTTATAGGAACAAAGATAAAAACAAATCAGATAAATATCTTACTTTACACTTGTACAAAACATATCTTTTCCGAACCATCGTTACAAACATAAGAGGAAAATACTTGGAACTATATGCATCAGAAGGTTCTCTAGTGCTATATTTTGTACCTCCAACTTTATTTTCTCATCAGTATTCTTATTTTGTAAGGTTATACCACTATCCCGGGTTAGGGGGAGGGTATGGCGAATTTAAACTAGTTTTGCCCCGCCACAGTCTGTTTGCGTCTGTTCAAAGTCGGCAACCTGTAATTTAGTGATTGTCGTTTGTTGCTTTATATCGAATATGTTATGTATATTATATAATTATTGCTGTGCCTCATATATCTGGCTTTGCGGTTTGGGTTTTACTTATTGTTGAAGGCCGTAAGATGACCTAGCGCTATGGTTATTAATTAATGTGTCATGTAATTCCTTGTGGAAAGATATTATATTGGCAAGCACACCACACTTTCTTATTTTATATAGAAATAGGTGGACCGTTAAAACGAGTGTTCCCTACTTAAAAACAACTATGTTTATCAAAGTTGAATGAAACAACTCTATAGCTCTATGACTGGAGGTGACATGTAACGCCATTTTATCATATAATTTCTTTAAATAAAAAAAAGAACATATTACATCTTCTGACATCAGGCTCGGACTTCTCATGAACTGAATTTTCATGTGCGTATTGTTATGCGTTTACTTTTCTACATTCGCTAGAGGTATAGGGGGAGGGTTGAGATCTCACAAACATGTTTAACCCAGCCGCATTTTTGCGCCTGTCCCAAGTCGGGAGCCTCTGGCCTTTGTTAGTCTTGTATTATTTTAATTTTAGTTTCTTGTGTACAATTTGGAAATTAGTATGGCGTTCATTATCACTGAACTAGTATATATTTGTTAAGGGGCCAGCTGAAGGACGTCTCCGGGTGCGGGAATTTCTCGCTACATTGAAGACCTGTTAATGACCTTCTGCTGTTGTTTTTTTTTTTTTTTTTTTTTTTCTATGGTCGGGTTGTTGTCTCTTTGGCACATTCCCCATTACCATTCTCAATTTTATATTATGTTATTTCTACTTGACACTTTTATTAACTCATTGTTGGCTTTTGGGGAGGGTCGGGCAATCAGAATGAGTATTCAGTGAATCATATTCGTTTAATTTTCAGTGGTTTTATATTTCAAAGTCAACAGATATCTTAACGTGACTTTTTTTCTGGCTGTTAGTGGTTCCGGAAGATTTATCTTCAGCTTGGCGGTATTTGGTTTAGGACTTACATCATACATGCTTGTTTAGATGCCGTGTTTTGATATATCAATATTAAAAAAAAATAACGAGTACATGTACTTATTTACAAAGCTTTTTAGTAGTGAAATTCTACGCCTTCATTTGGGGTTCGTGTTGTTTATTCTTTAGTTTTCTATGTTGTGTCATGTGTACTATTGTTTTTCTGTTTGTCTTTTTCATTTTTAGCCATGGCGTTGTCAGTTTGTTTTAGATTTATGAGTTTGACTGTCCCTTTGGTATCTTTCGTCCCTCTTTTAATTCACTTGACCACAGCTACAACGTTAACAATTGCATGAATCGAAAAGAAATACGACATAGTGTGCACAATCGTATTTGATTTCATTTATAAACCGTAAACAAATTATGTTATAGTTATTGCTATTGTTTTACTATAGTGTATCCCGTCCCTAGCACTTAGTACTTTTTGTATTCCATAGATACAGTGTATAAACTCATTAGTGACGCTCAAATCGAACTAGCTTATTCGATTTGAGCGTCACTAATGAGTCATTTTATAATGACGATTTAACAGTACACATGTTTGGAAGATAGACGCAAAATTGTCACTTATCGTCCAGTGGCTAATATTTCATGAATGTTCAGGACTATAGGCAAACGCAGTTATAAGCTAAAATAACCGTTCCATTTCTCCGGTGTATCATATATACACATTTAGCATAGGGGGCAATGGATATTACCAGGGGAGAGGCGATGATTTAAAAGTTATGAAACGAGGACCAGCATATGGCATAGTATGAAGATCATCTTTTCTTTATTTCATTTTCATTTTATTATTTTGAGCGTTGCAAATTTTGAATCAAGGAAGTATTTGTGTTTCTGTTAGGGAAGAAGACAATGTATTTGCTTAGACATTTTCTTAGGTTAAACAGTGCAACATTGTAATATTGAAGAGTGGGGAGGAGCCGGTTTTTAGTCGTTAAGGGCATTTTTTTCGTCTGACTACAGTATATTTAGAATATTTTGTAGTGTTATCTCCTCCGACATGGTGGTATAAATTATCATATTCTAACCTATCGTACGTCCCGAAATCCTAAATATGTCTCAAGAAAAATCCAATTTAATAAGTGTTGTTGCATGCACGATAATTGTCCGAAGTTCCACGACTATTATTTAAATATGTCAAAATAAAGGATCCCTAAAACGAGTCTTACGTGTGATTCGTCAAGCATACGTACCTTTCGTCAATTTGTAAGAAAGCTCTATTGAGACTGTTTAATGTTCTCCCATTGTTCGGTGTCATGTACGTAATTATTGCAATAGTTTTAAATTTAAGTGGAAGTAAGATTGCCTAAGTCTGTGAGCCTTTGTCGAGACCATTATTCCTGTAATAGCAGGGTCGTCAATTTTCCCTGTTATAAAGATACTTAAAATATAGACACATCTCGTCATAAGTACATTTGCAGAATTTAGTACTTTAGATGCAAGTTTCGCATTCATTAGCAGGTCAATCAAACCTCCATTTATAGTAGCATTTCAATGTTTAGCAAAAGATGATAACGATGTCGTATACCTACCACAGGTCAGTTGAGCAGCTTTGACAGAGGCGACCATGAAAATTTGAGTGAACGACGTGCAGTTTTCTCAGCCCATGCCAAATAAACGTCTGCTGCACTGTTTTAAAATAAATAAAAAAATAGAATTGCAGACGAACAAAGTATATTATTGTATAGCAATATAATATTTCCCACAGAAAGTAACCAAACTTTAGCGTGCAATAAATTCCAATATCGCACTAGTGCAATAAATCTACAAAATCTATGACGTCATGATTGTCGAAATCTTAGTTTAAACCAATTTTTATTTTCAAATATTATATTGCTATACAATAAAAGGGTTATTGCATGAATATTGGGGATAATTACACCTTATGTAAGAATCCGGGGTTTTGATTGGTTAATAGCCAGTGTATTTTTCACCAATTTACTGTTATCAAATGAATATCGTTCATTTTTAACGCCGCCGGGGTATTTGCTAAAAGGATATGCCTTTTTTACCCTCTCTGCCGTGGTATTTGCCAAAAAATACTCTATCCGACTGGACGCTTGTAACGTCACGATCATCAATGCGTTTTAGTACATTAACATTCGGTGTAATTAAACAGATATATCATGTTATTGAGGGGTATTTGCGAAAAATACCAGTCTTGAGAATGAATTTCCCTCGCCTTACGGCTCGTGAAATTTAACATTCTCTCGACTGGTATTTTTCGCAAATACTCCTCCTTAACATGATATATCTGTTTAATATTGTCCCTCGTAAAACATATATTGCACTCGCAAGCTCGTGCGATATAAAGTTCTATCAGTTTTTCAAAAGTCAATTAAACCACATTTACCGAAACAAAAGACAGTAATTGTTTTATTCCATATTCCGAGAGAAATGTATGTAATGGCAATTATTAACCAAAACCAATTGTACATCAATCGTTTTTTTACCAAAATAGTGCAGGTAAAATCACGCGACGTTATGCGCGGTGAATATCCTTTTTCCGCAGGTGAATATGCTTATTTATTCAAAATCCCATTCATATAGAAAAACCTACTAAAGTTTTATCAATATGGAATAATCCTTAATATTCATGCAATAACCCTATATTATTAAAGTATTATATTAATATTTGACTTTTTTTTTTAATTTTGTAAATGATATACCTCTTGTGTCGAAAGGTTATATTTATAATCTAAATCTTTAATTGTTTATCTCTTATTCTTCATTTTCATTAAATATCATTTATATGAAGATGAGAACGACAATATAGCGAATAGCTAAACAAGAAATATAAGAAATAGAATCTGACCTGCATGTTTTCCCCTGGTCTTCATATGTTTTCTTGCATTCCGAACAAGTACCTGCTTCAGCTCCTGGATATTATTTTAAGAAAACTAGTTCCGTAGTTTTATTCAAGAGTAAATTACGATTAATTTAAGTCTTAAGCTGTGTTTCTAAAATAGGATCCTGTATCTTAATGTTTTTGCATGGACAATGATGGAACAATAAATGAATCATAATAATTTTTTACTTAAGAAAGAAAGTATACCTTCTGAAGAATATAAACTTTATTAAACATTCTAGTGTGATGTATTCATAACAGGAAACGTCTATTTAGCCTGTAGATCAAAACAGCTTTACTAGTTTTGAGTTCATGTTCTTTTTTTTTGTAACCTTAATTAGTATTTTTAATGTGATTGATGAGCCTTAAATTAGTATATCGCGCCCATCAAACAATTGCTAAACATAATACATAAAACGTTGTTGTTGTTGACATGTTTTTTTTTTGTATAAACCAATGTAAGTACGTACTTAATACTTAATAATGAAACCATAATCGCTTTGATAGGCCACAAGTCTAAATACCCGATGTTAAAATAGGCGATAAGATAAAATCGTTACACAGTGTGCTAGTGATCTAATACGATATATATTAGCTCAGTAAATTATAGACTGAGAAGTTATCAAAGGTACCAGGATAATAATTTAGTACGCCAGATGCCCGTTTCGTCTACATAAGACTCATCAGTGACGCTCATATCAAAATTTCAAAAAGTTGTGCCAAATCCGGCTAAGGTAATCTATGCCTGGGATAAGAAAATCCGTAGTTTTTCGAAAAATTCAAAGTTTTGTAAACAGGAAATTTATAAAAATGACCACATTATTGATATTCATGTTAACACCGAAGTGTTGACTACTGGCCTGGTGATACCCTCGGGGACGAAACGTCCACCAGCAGTGGCATTGACCAAGTGGTGTAAATAGTTATCATAGGTACCAGGATTATAATTTAGTACGGCAGACGCGCGTTTAGTCTACATAAGACTCATCAGTGACGCTCATATCAAAATATGTATAAAGCCAAACAAGTACAAAGTTGAAGAGCATTGAGGATCCAAAATTCCAAAAAGTTGTGCCAAATACAGCTTGAATTTACTGACCAAATATATATTTTATTAGGTTACTAGCGTACTATGTAACTTATAATATATATGCGGCTTAGAACAAAGGGAAACAAAAATATCGAACTATAAGGAATATTTAAAGTGGTAAGTCCCTTAACAAATGCAAATTCAAAACATCAGACACATCAAACGAATGGAAAATAACTTTAATATTCTTGATTGGGTCTAGACATTTTCTCATGTAGAAAATGGTGGTTTGAACCTGAATTTCAAGCCTTTAAACGGTCACGTATAATACAGTCGTACACAACAATGTGTAATCAATTCAGACAGACAGAATAGGTAGAAATGTCGAAATATGGGGTAGAGCAGGAAACATTGTGTTATAAACGTAATCAGTAAAAAATATTTTAGTACTATAGTGATTTTATTTTGTAATAATCAATCTATCCAAAACCCTACATCGAAGAAATGGATTGAGGACTCATTTTTGAAATTTACGTCATATTTTCACCGGAAGTGTCAACTTTATATTTAAACATTTGCAACATGATAGAATAAGTGGTTTTTGAGATAACTTTAAGCCAAAAGTTTAATGACCAACACAAAAGAAAAAAAAATATTTTTCTTTACATTTAAAAAAATAAGTTGAATATTTGAATAATAAATTGATATTTCTATGTCCGCTATTTTGGATGTTACCAGAAGTAAGGGTGTATAAGACATATGTCTTATATATTGTATCCATCAGAAGCACCAAAGAAAGGTTCCTGCACAATGTAATGATAGTAGCGATACGTTTTAAATTACTACTATTTGGCCAAGAATACATGTTTATTCACAGTCACCACCACATGCACACAAAGCAGTGCACGGGAGACCCGATTTTCCACATTAACAATGACCATCGCATCCTTTCTTACATCCACAATGTACAAGCTTCTGTTAAAATGTTCAGGCCTCAGAAATAATGTTTTTCAAAGGGATCCTCTTTGTCCCTTCTCCATCCATTAGTGCCTGGACTGGGTAGCATAAGAGCCAATCCCAAGCTCGTCCCCTAATCACCTGCACCAGTATATTACACGTTTTACATGCTGTTTTTCCAAGTTGAGGGAATAGCCTCAATTATAATTAGCCTTCCCTTTTTTTATTTTCTTGATTCGTTAGTCATGTAAGCTCCATCTGATAAGTTTGTGCGATCTTACAGTAAAACCCCGGTGATTTAGGCTGATCGATCATCATTCTTTCTGTTAAATAAAGTCACATCTTCAAATGTCATCAATGTCTCTCACGCAGTCTTTTTTCCTTTTCAAGCAAAGAGAGAACGGTATCACAACCGGTAAAGATATGGGTCACAATAAGTGTGTGTGATCACTCATTGCCTAGTGCATTTGAAAGGCCATTGATAGATATTAATCCAAAGATTTTTGCCTACCCAAACACAATCCATAGTTCGTCTGCCCCTATGTCACGCAATAGCGAAATAGTATTGACAGCATCATCAGTAACGACTGTTAATCATGACTCGTTTAAGTTCGTGTTTTACTGCATCAGGCACATGCACTATGGTTTTAGTGTCTGTCTCTTAATGTGAACATGGTGCTACACTTGAAATATATCACGTGGTGGATAAGATAGAACATCCTGAGCATTTGTTGCTTCAACTACCATACTCATCAAGACTTCATCCACTCTCTACAGTTTCAAGGTATTTTATTAAGGTATAAGGACATAATACCCAATCATCATACTCGTTAGGAAACACCTTGAAACTGTAACAACAGTGGATGTAGTCTCGGATGCGAACATAAACAATACTGGTAGTTTGAAAGCTGCTACAATAAGCAAGAGCTATATTTAGGGGAAAGGGAATACACAGATGAATCCGGGGTAAAAAAAAAATCCTGAAAGTTGGGAAAGTTTTCTGAGAGATGACGACAATAAGAAAGAACCTTTTAGTTTTCATTCACAGCAGCTTGCTCAATACAATTTTGAGGAAAAGATAGTTGTAGCAACAAATGCTCACGATGTTCAGTGTTATCCACCACTTGATGATGTTTCAAGTTAAACAAAATGTTTACACAAAGAGACTGACACTAGAATCAAGATGAATGTGTCTGATGCGCATGCAGTGAAACACAGATTTAACTGAGTCATGACTCGAACAGTCGATACTGATGTCATTTCCGATTCGCTATTCCATGACACAGGCGCAGACAAACTTTGGTTTGCATTTGGAAGTGGAAAAAGCTTAAGATACATATCTACCCATGACCTTTCAAATGCACTAGGCATTAAAAGATAACACGTTTGCTGGAAAAGGAACTGCGTTGGTGACATTAATGGCGTTTGAAGATGTGACTTTAGCATTTAGAATGATAATTGATCAGACTATATCATCAGATTTGGATTTGATAAATTTAATGTCATTGAAAATGATACGTGGTTTTGTTGTAAGATCGAAGAAAACTTATCAGATGAGTTTAACAAAGCACGAAAACAGGGGTTTTTGGAAGAGGAAAGACTTATTGAGGCTATTCCCACGACTCGGTCTAGTCTTTTTCAGCATGTAAAGCGTGCAATATACCATGGCGGGTGTGAATGAGTAACACGCTTGGAAAAGGTTAACTAGTCCAGACGCGTATGAATGGCGAAGGAACAAATATGATCCATGGAAACCCTTTTGGACAACTATTTGTGAGGCCTCTTCACCTTATCACATTGTGGATGTGAGAAACAATACCACAGTCTTTGTAAATGTGGAAAATCAGCTCTCCGATTGTGAATTGCGGCTTAACGAGTATGCTGATTGGGTATTATGTCCTTACCTTAATAAATTACCTTGAAACTGTAATACGAGTGGATGAAGTCTTGGATGTGTATGGTAGTTATAGCAACAAATGTTCAGGATATTATTTCTTATCCACCACGTGATGAATTTCCAGTTAAGCAACAAGTTCACAATTAGAGGCAGACACTAGAATTATGGTACATGTGTCTGATGAAGTGAAACACGAACTTAAACGAGTCATGATTCTAACAGTCGTTAATGATGATGCTGTCATTACTGTTTCGCTATTCCGTGACATAGGACTAGACGAACCATGGATTGTGTTTGGGAAGGCAAAAGACTTTGGATTAATATCTATCAATGGCCTTTCAAATGCACAAGGCACACACACGTATTGTTATCCATGCCTTAACCGGTTGTGATATGGTTCTCTCTTTGCTTGAAAAGAAATGAAAAAGACTGCGTTGAAGACATTGATGGCATTTGAAGATGTGACTTTAACATAAATAATGATGATTGATCAGCCTAAATCACCGGGGTTTTACTGTAAGATCGCAAAAACCTAACATATGGATAAAACATGGTTAACGAAGCAAGAAAATAACTATTTGCGCAAAAGGGAAGTTTTTTTTTAAGGCTATTCCCTCAACTTGGTCTAGTCTTTTCCAGCATGTAAAATATGCAATATAGTTAGGTAAGTGTTTAGGGAGACGAACTTGGGATTGGCTCTTATGCTACCCAGTCCAGGCGGGGACAAAGAGGATAAATTTTTAAAAACTCTTTTTGAGGCCTCATCATTTTGTCAGAAGCTTGCACATTGTGGATGTAAGGAAGAATGCAGCGGTCGTTGTTAATGTGAAAAATCGGGTCTCCCGTGCACTGCGATGTGTACATGTGATGGTGACCATTATTTTTGGCAGAAAATTGTAGTAATTTTAAAAATGTTTTAGTACTTTAGTGATTTTATTATGTTTTAATCAATCTATCAAAAACTCTACATAGAAGATATGGATTGAGGACTCATCTTTGAAATTTACGTTATTTTGTGTTTTCAGTTTTTTACCGGAAGTGTTAACTTTGTTTTTAAACATTTACAATAGAATAGAATTAGTGGTTTTGAGAAAAACTTTAAGCCCGAAATTTAATGAACAGAAAAAAAACCCAACATTTTGAAAAAAAGTTGAACATTACGATAAGAAATTGATAATTCTATGTCCGCCATTTTGGATCTTAACGGAAGTAAGGGTTTTACAAGACATATGTCTTATACATTGTATCAATGTGAGAAGCACCAAAGAAAGGTTCCTGCACAATGTTATGATAGTAGCAATACGTTAAAACTCATTTATTACCCTCCCTAAAAAATAAGTTTATTTTAGTACAATGTCCGCCATGTTGGATTTTACCGGAAGTAGGGTTATCAAAGACATTTCATCTATTTAATTTATCTAAAAGTAGGTTACCATAGGTGAGACACACTTTAGTGTTTACTCTTGTGTTATAAAATCTGTCCAGTATAGGGGCTTTTATGTTATCTATCATTTCTACCATATTTTACTTTTTTCCCCTTCAGATTGATTTCAATGTGGTTCTTATGATGGATCAAGAGTATCTAACACCATTCGTCCCAGCCTATGGGATCACGTAGCATTAATGCAGTTCTGCAAGAGGTCACAAGGAAAAAAGAATAAATCAACGTTATTTACAAACCTTAATGGAATTTTAAACAGAAGAAAAACACTAGTTCAGAGTCTTATAGTGAAACAGAAAACAGATAACAAAATGTAAAACATGCCTACCTTTTCGGGGAATAGAAATGCATCTATGCAAAAAAGAGACTTTACCTTGGATGGCAACATTTTGATGAAACTATTAATCAATAAAAGCAGACCAATGAAAAAACTGATGGTGGAATCAGACATCTAAAGATTAACAAGGACATAAAAGCAGAAGAGTAAATGCAAAATGCGATGGACATTTTTTCATTGCTGGTCAGTCCTCTTATGGATCACCATTAGAGTAGGATTTTGCATTAAGAGATTTTAAGCAAAGTAAAGTTGGCCTCACCAGTGAACTATATGAAGAAGAAATGCAGGAGGATTTACCACCACTTTTAAAACCCAGATCAAATCAAAGTTTGAAGAATACAAAGGAAGATTTGCCAACACCCTTAAGTCCAAAAACAAACTGTAAATAATAACAAGGCAGTCACTTCAAGTACAGGCATTGATGAAGTCCCTAACAACCATAGTTATTTGAAAAGGGTATTTAAAAAACAACATTAAAATACGGAGGTCAAACGGTATTAGCCAAGGCCATGGCAACCATTTCAAAAGATCTTATAAGAGATCATGAGAGACAGGAATATTGCAGAAGTCACTGATTCTGGTTTTCCAAGTTCCCGGGAGCATCTAGTATAATATTAATCATGTAAGTCTACAGTGAGACGGGGCGTGATTTTGATTCGTAGAAGGCGGTGCATGTTTAATTATTTAAAAAAATCACAAGAAACTTTTCTGATTCAAAGCAAACAAAAATTTAAAACACTTTTTTTCAAAGTGGTTGTCTTTCCATGCCGCAACTCAATTTTTCCGTTGATGTCGCTTACATTTGGTTGTGGTTTGCGTCATATATAATTTATCGGTGCACAAGAATGAGTTTGTCAGAAAATGAAAGTATTGAGTGCTAGTGGTGTCAATAATCAACATGACCAGGACAGCCGGAACTAAGGGATATCTGTTCAGACCCACTGAAATCATTTTCAAAACAGAAAGTAAAACGGCTGAAAATTAAGCAAATGAAATACATCCACGAATGGTGTGCTGTTATAATGATAAAATAAATAACGACCGGAATGATACAATACATTTTCTTTCTCGTTCAAAAAGTGGGAGATTTATTTTAATCGATATATATTATATCGATTAACGTAATTAATTCACGTGATATACAATTTCGTAAGGCCGTATACAAGTTAACAGTGGAGTGTGGATCGCCGTTTCTTATCCAACCCATATCTTCTATTAAAATGTTACAACGATCACACATGTCTTCATCGAACACATGATTGTTGAAAGAACATTCAATTAAACAAACATCGACCTCATCTTTATCTACTTTATAAATATAATCTTCAGCATCTAGCAACTCCGGAAATATATGCAATATATGTGGCCTCCCTGAAGATGCGGCGGTTGATGCATTGTGTCTTATTTTGTGATGACTCCAATCGGAGAGAAAGGCTTGAATATCCTTCTAAACAATAAGTTTAAACATAAAAACAGTCGCATATGTATAATACGTTTTATACATTTTTATTTTATTTCAGATTTGTCAACAATTACATGCAAAATGAAGTAAATGTTCTGAACGATATACCTATAAGTCCTATATGCCTATTTTATAGATACTTTCTAGCCTACATGGTCGAACCATAATCGTTCGTTCAAGAAAAATATCACTTGTCTCCAGTATCGGAAATAGACGAATTCTAACTACGTTTTCTCCATTTAAATCAACACGAATTAATTTGTTTCACATTCGAAAATTTGAAGCTGGTGCAAATTGTACATATGTTTTTGTTATAGATCTGATAGCTAAAGATATAACTCGACTTGGCGTATTAAATTATAATCCTGGTACATTTGATAACTGTTCAGCCATATTGTATTTCTAGAATACCAATCTTTACATCCATAAATGGCTACGTCAGAAGGTTTGAATTTATCATATCCGTCTATATGACAAATTTAATTAGTTCCACAAGATATATACTCTGCGTCTTCTACGCAATGCAACAACTTGACTATCAAAAACTTTCAAACTGAGACGAACGTTCTCCATGCATATTACAGAACCGTTCTTTATATATATACTGCCGATGAACCAAGTAATATCCACGTGATTCATTTGTCTTTGACAGGATTGACTGAATGAAATCCGAACGTCTTTCTAAATTTGACTCTTTACGTTTATAATATTTTTTACAAATGTATGTGCACGTGAAAATAAACCATAACAAAGTACTACTGAATGGGTATGCGTGTTCTCTTTGACTTAAGAATACTAACGAACTATAGTTCATGGACATTTGCCTAATAAATACTCATTTCCCAAGTAAGTAATAAAAAAGGCTACAAGATCAACAGTTGAGTTACATATACACCCACATTTTTTTACTTTTTGAAACCGATAAAGGCATGTACATACACACAAATAGAATTCAGTTTCATAATTTTTCCTACAAGTCTTCACGATCTATATATTTTCCCCTTTCAGTTATGAAATAGTTGGTGCCTTATGTACATAAATTCAATCTTATAAATTCATGACTTTCTCATTAAAAGTTATCATGGATTTCTTGCCTTAAATTTTTTAAGAAAATCTTCTTATGCACAGAGACATGGAGATAATGTGAAATTTCAATATTGTACGAAATGACGACACAAGTACGACTTTGATAGAGACATGTGTACTAAAAGAAAAAATATGTTTGGAAATACCAACGTCTTTAAGTACCAAAATGATACGACAAATAACCTTTCCCCTTATACATGTACGAGCGAAGTATACAAACGGTAGCATTTTTTGGAATAGCTAGCATTAATTATAAATATTCACCATTTGGGATCAACGTCTTAGTCAGCACTTCTGTGTTGACTTGAGTTATCATTGATATGTTCATATTTTTAAATTGACTGTTAACAAAACTTGAATTTTTAAATACTAAGGCTTTTCTACCTAAATACCGCAGTCCCACTAGGCCACGATCGCACTACGATCTGTGCAAAAAATACAAATGTTGATGATAGTAGTACGATTGTGTAGATTGCAGTAAGGTCGTATCACGGTCGTGGTATGGTCTTCAAGATCGTGATGAGCGTGGCCAACTTTGAACATGTTCAAAACAATCGTCGCGAAATCAGGTCGTAGTAGAAGCGTATAGTGAGAGCGCACTAAGATCGTAGTAAGATCAGAAAGGTCGCTGTATAATCGTAGCGAGAGCGTAGCGTAAGCGTGATTCTATTCGGAGATACTGTGCTACGATCTCACAGCGACGTTATTACGACCTTACTACGACCATCACGTCCTCAACGCGACTCAAATATGCTTCCACTACGACTATACCACACTGTACACGACCATAGTACGATTCTAGTACGCCCTTGCCGTGCTCATCACGCTCTTCTTACGACCTGACACTTTCACACTACGACCTGACTACGTTCACACTACGACCTGACTACGTTCACACTACGACCATCATTTTCATTGTCATTTTCACATAAAATATATAAAAAAGCGCCCTAGATTTTGTTTGTCTGTATGTAATTATCCATTTGCTCTAACGGCTCAACCATGCTTCTCGTGTTTTTTTTTTTATAGATTAGAAAGTTGGTTGCCGTTTAAATGGTTTTACACAAGTAATGTTTTGGGCCCTTTATAGTTTGCTGTTCGTTGTGAGCCAAGGCTCTGTGTTTACTTTTATAAATCATTAACTGGATGGAGAATTGTCTCATTGACACTCATACCGCATTGTCCTATATATCTATTGACACATCTTTGTCATCTCTACTATCGTTCACTAAAATATCGTCATTTGAGCTTGATGGACCAGCAATAGGTTGAAATTTAGGTTGGATTAATCGATCCGACATCTCTGCTTGATCAGAATTTGTTACTTTACTCCCTCTGCCTCTACATCAACCCCTACCACCACGCCCATGTGTTCTAGTATATTTTAATGGCATGATTCTATTGTTTCCAAGATATTGATATGGAACACGATGTTGACGTTATTGCTGAGAACGTAGTAAGATCGCGGTATACACGTAGTAAGATCGCGGTATAAACGTAGTATAATCGTTGTATGGTCGTAGTGAGAACGTGAAGAGCGTAGATAGATCTTGATAAGCGTAGTGAGGTCGCAGAATAAGCGCAGTGAGAACGTGGTATAAGCGTAGCGGGATTGTTTTAGAAGCGTAATGAGGACGTAGTAGCAACGTGAAAGCAAGAAAAAATTTACATTTTCATGCCGCTCATACCGCGACCTCACCACGATCTGAATTTATTTAAGATCGTGGTGAGCGTGGTGCGATGGTGGTCTACTTGGACTAGGGCTTAAGGAATAGATTACCATAGGTGTATTTTGCAAAACTTTTAGGAGTTTGTGGTCCTCAATGCTCTTCAACGTCGTTATTTATTTGATCTTTTTATCATTTTTCTATTCGAGCGTCACTGATGAGTCTTTTGTAGACGAAACGCGCGTTTGGCGTACATATAAAATTCTAATCCTGGTATCTATGATGAGCTTATTTACGCCATCGTTTCAAAGGTGGAAATAAAGAATATATTAATATAGTTTTATTGCTATGTTGTGGGAAGGACATGCCATTATGAGGGAACGACACAATATATTGAGGGAACAACAAAGTATATTTAAGGAACGAGATAACTATCTTTAAGGAACGAGATAACTATCTTGAAGAAACAACATAACATGCTGATGAAACGACATAATATCTTGAGGGAACGAAACAACTATCTTGTTGAAACAACATAGCATTGTGTTGGAAAGACAAAGTATCTTGAGGGAACGAGATAACTATCTTGTTGAAACGACATAGCAGCTTAAGGGAACGACATAGAATTTTGAGGGAACGCCAAAGCATCTTGATGGAACGAGATAACTATCTTGTGGGAACGAGATAACTATCTTGTGGGAACGAGATAACTATCTTGTGGGAACGACAAAGTATCTTTAGGGAACGACATAGTATCTTCATGGAACAAGATTTTTTGTTCCTTCATTGCCGCATTCTGCCATAAAACAGATAAAAAAATTATTTAAATATCTGATTGTACTATTCTTCCTAGGTTCACTGTTGGTACACATATTAAAAATGGCACCACTTATGTTTTAAATGAACGCATATATAATTAAGTATAGATGCTATGGAATAAATACAATAAAAGAATCATTTTAATCCTAGAATGAAATAACACATTTTGACAAACCTTATTGTGGGCTACGGAAAAAGACAGTTAAGATCTCTCATATTCACGACAGTATTGTACTATTTATTGTATTCCACAAGGCTGATTGAATGCTACGGAAATAGACAGTTAAGATCTCTCATATACTCGACAGTATTATTAGTTACATAGTGTGCTAGTGACCTAATACAGTATATATGGGGTCCGTAAATTCCATATGGGGTGAGAGCGAAGCTCGAATCCCCATATGGAATTTACTGACCCCATATATACCGTATTACGTCACTAGCACACTATGTAACGAATTTATCTTATCGAGTATCTGAACATGAGAAATTAAGACTAGTGATTCTCAAAATGAGCAAGTCTTCAATACTGTTAGCATTTAGAAAATACTTCCATTGATCCTACAAAAACAGATGCCAACAATAACGAATTGTAAGGTTTAAATGTGTTTTATGAATTTATTTCAATCTTAATCATCAATTTTTTCGTCTGTTGGAACTTTTAAGATTTTTTCTCAGTACCGTTTTGTTTTCATAAAGGGACATAACACCATTACTAACCGTGTATGAAATAAGCCCCGCCCCCTTCTTTCCTAATATGGAATATAAAGGGACTTAACTCAACTACTAACCGTGTATGAGATAAGCCCCGCCTCCTTACTAACCTAATATCAAATATACACGGTTTGCACGCGGACGCTTTTAACCAATCATATTCCTGGAAATGTATAGGAGGTAAGATAAAATTGTATTGTATCTCGTAAGGCTAATTGAATGCTACGGAAATACACAGTTGAGGACTATCTTTTATTATCATTACAGTTTGTATCGTGTTTGAACGGAAAGTTTTGCTAAGAGATCAATTAAAACACTTATATATATATATATATATATATATATATATATATAGTGTCTAAAAATAGCAACAATCAACATTCAATCTATCTAGGTGTGGATCAGTTTGTAAATAAACTGATGCAGTTACTAAATTAAATTATATAAGTGTCTAAGAATTCTTAGACACTTATATATATATATATATATATATATATATATATATATATATATATATATATATATATGTCTGCCTGTGTGTAGTGACAACTGCAAATTATACCTTGTCCATCGGATTTCTTATGATTAAGAAATACCAGGCCTTAGAATATGTATAAAGTGCCTAGAAAATCAACCTAACGATGTTAGAGTAGATTTGATTCGTAACTTCCTCCCCGGCGCCGGGGCTGGAACCTGTACTTTATTTTCTACGACAACACCGCCTAGCATTGCGCAGAGACCTTATCCCCTCCTCTAACTCTAGCTTATAAAAATAAGCTTTCGTTTCGGGAGGTGTTACCTTCTTGTAGGAATTAAACAAGGATCTCTGATACAATACACGAAGTATTTATTTTTAGTGTACAGAAATGATCATCTACTCATCTCTTCAGTATAATTGCAGGATGCTAATCTATTTTTAGAAGCATACAATCACTGTAAATAAATATATGTATATGTCTGCCTGTGTGTAGTGACAACTGCAAATTATACCTTGTCCATCGGATTTCTTATGATTAAGAAATACCAGGCCTTAGAATATGTATAAAGTGCCTAGAAAATCAACCTAACGATGTTAGAGTAGATTTGATTCGTAACTTCCTCCCCGGCGCCGGGGCTGGAACCTGTACTTTATTTTCTAATAAAGGTTCGAATCCCGGCGAGGGAAGAACCAAAAATTTGCGAAAGCAAATTTACAGATCTAACATTGTTGGGTTGATGTTTAGACGAGTTGTATATACATTATGTACACAGCCATGTATCACCATCATTGATGGCGATCCGATGGATACATCTGTTGTAGGGTTGTCACTGACTCAGACGTACTTATATATATATATATATATATGCATGTGAAAAGAATAAGTTGTTCTCAGTGCAAATACTTTGTCCTAGTGACTTTTCAAATTTAAAACACTTATAGACGTTTACAGAATAAGATATAAGAAATAATAATCATTTCAAATCAATGGCCGTAAAATGGACAACATGAAACCGAATTGCTTATAATAATTTACACACAGTGACACAATCATATCATAGGCCACTACTCTAGACACGTTCAGAGTCAATTGTAACAAATTTCAAATTTATGTGCAATTATACAGAGTTAACATGCACTCACATTATTGTGTAATTGTGATATTCATGTAGAATATAATTTGAAAATAAATGTGTAATTGTAATGCATGTATTGAGCGCAAAAGTAAAATCACACAAATGCTGAACTCCACAGAAAATTCAAAACGGAAAGTCCCAAACCAAATGGAAAAATCAAAAGCTCAAACACATAAAACGAATGGATATCAACTGCCATATTCCTGACCTGTTATAGGCATTTTCCTATATAGCTAAACATCTCTTGTATTGCAGTCGCACAAAATTCCATAATATTGACAACCATGTGTGAACAAAAGAAAAGACATAATAGGTAAACATGTCAAAATAGGGTTACAGCAGTCAACATGGTGTTATAATCTTAATCACTACTATAAAACAAAAAGAAATGTAACAAAGAAGCACAAAAAGGCATATAGACAGAACACATTGGCAAAAATGAAAGACAAGAAAAAAAAATATTATGATAACACAATAACGGAGCTTTCTTACAAATTGACGAAAGGTACGAACGAACGTAAAGGGAGCACGTATTTCATTTCTACAATAACAGTTAAAAGAGTCCTTATTTTATCCAGTAAAACAGCATTCTTTTTTAAATCAAGTTTATTTAAAAATTAAAAATAATATCGCAAATAATACTCTATTTTAATATAATTAAACAGAGAAATAGTGTCAAATATTATACACTTACGTCAGATACGTTACTTACGTAAACCACGAGTACACACATTTCCGCGGGAATTTTTTAAGCACGAGTTGCACGATTAACATTTCAATGACATTATTGAAGTACGTTACTTTAAGATTTAACGACAAGATTCACATTTATTTGTATGTGTTACAGTACACTTTCAGCAAATTGACAAAGTGGAATATCGAGATTTGCTAAAAAAAAAATTGAGATTTGCTAAAAAAAACGCTACAATGTTTTTAAAAAGTAAAGTTGAACAAATCTAGAAAAAAGTCTTAAGACTTTGTATATCAAGAAAAGAAATCTACAATTTTGCACCATATATATTGTGGATTTTATAATGACGATTTAAAAATACGGATTTTTTGTGTTATTAAAATTTGCTGTTACACAATATTAAAAATTATTATAAATTAAGGAATGTATCTCCCTCATGCAAAGCTCTGATTCCTTTCACGAATTTGGCTATACTTTTTGGACCTTTTGGATTATAGCTCTTCATCTTTTATATAAGCTTTGGATTTCAAATATTTTGGCCACGAGCATCACTGAAGAGACATGTATTGTCGAAATGCGCATCTGGTGCAACAAAATTGGTACCGTTGATTTTATTAACAGTACACATGTTTGGAAGATAGACGCGAAGTTGTCACTTTTCGTCCAGTGGCTAATATTTTATGAATGTTCAGGACTATAGGCAAAACGCAGTTATACGCTAAAATAACCGTCCATTTCTCCGGTGTATCATATATACACATTTAGGGGGGCAATGAATATTACCAGGGGAGAGGCGATGATTAAACGTTATGAAACGAGCAACAGCATATGGCATATAGTATGAAGATCATCTTTTTTTTCTTCATTTTCATTTTATTATTTTGAACGTTGCAAAGTTTGAATCAAGGAAGTATTTGTGTTTTTGTTGGGGAAGAAGACAATGTATTTTCTTTGACATTTTCTTAGGTTAAACAGTGCAACATTGTAATATTGAAGAGTTGGAGAGGGGCCGGTTTTTAGTCTTCTAGGGGCATTTGTTTCGTCTGACTACTCTTTATTTAGAATATTTTGTAGTGTTATCTCCTCCGACCTGGTGGTATCAATAATCATATTCTAACCTTTCGTACGTCCCGAAATCATAAATATATCTTAAGAAAAATCCAATTTTATAAGGGTCGTTGCATACACGATAATTGTCCGAAGTTCCACGACTATTATTTAAATATGTCAAAATAAAGGATCCCTAAAACGAGTCTTACGTACGATTCGTCAAGCATACGTACCTTTCGTCAATTTGTAAGAAAGCTCTAATCAGACATAAAACTACAAAGGTATATCAGAAATTTTTTTTAGCAACTATCAGTTTCAATAAGCTGAAATTTAATAGACTTTAAGTAGACACCTCAATAAATATGCAACTCGTTAAGTTTGATGAAAAATGGGGCATTCGACGAATATTAAAACATAAAAACTAATTTTACTTTTATTGCCATGCTGTCTATCAGTGATTGTTCTTCAAGATTTCAGGAGTGCATGTCAAAGTTTGTTGTCCTCTACTTTGGTAATTTATACATTAGTTGCATCATATTATGTAATGTTATTTCTACATTTTATTGGCAGTAAGATCTTTGTCTGAGTACGTCGTGGCTAAAAGCTTAAGGTAATCATCTTTCGTATAATCATTAATTCAGTACTACTTTGAGGTTGTTGTCGCTGTTACAACATTTATTTTAAATTTTAAAATAAGAATACCTAAAACCATTTTGCACTCTTAGGTTTAACAACTTATATTGTAGTCTGTTCTAGCAGTTAGAACGTTTTGTATATATAGTTATACAGTTGCCCGTCTGATCCACCTTCTATCTCATTTTGCAATCCGTTACTGCTTGATACAATTTTGTAACACTTTCGCAGAGGATTAAATCTTGTTTGTTTATTTATTTTATTAGGACCTCCTATTTTACTTTCTTTTCAACTTGTTATTTTTTTTATTTTTAAATTTACTTCGGCATATGACTTAGACTTTGTTTAACACCAGGAATTGTAATTTATCCCCTTATCATAATTCAATAAAAAAAAAATCAATTTCTAAGTGTCGTTGGGCGCCTCTTATTTTGTTGTTTTTTTAACGTCGAAGATTTCGAAATATGGTCGTCGTAAGATTTCCCCTCGTTCGAGAGTTAACCCTGTTAGCGTTATTGTAATAATTCATCTAATCAATAAAATAATTTGGTTTCAGAGCACAATCAGGACATTTCTATCGGAAAGAACTGATCGCCTGTCATCAAATTGGAATTCCTTCACATTGTTCTGCAAAAAAATAAGATCAAAACCAGATCATTCAATTTCACATTCCAATATACACAATGATATATGATGTGATTTCCATTACGAATCCATTTTGTTCTGATTTGGTTCCACTAAGATATCCCCCAGGATTAACAATTATAGAAACAGAAGACACAGCTTCCTGTGTCATTTTTTTAATTTGACATAAGTGGTCATCTCAGTAACAGAATCGATGACAAAGAGATGCTGAAAGTGTAATTTATGTTTTTAGAAACCAAGAATTATTACCAGAGATAAGGCATTAAAGTATGTATCAATGCCGCAATGTTGAGGAGGGTTGAGCGTTCATAAACATGTACACAATTATTTGTATGTGTACATCCCTAGACATGAGCTTTAATTCAGGTGTTGTGGTGTGTTGCTGTCTGTCGTGGTTAGTTGTTTAAGCATTATACACAGGACATTGTTTTTATCATTTGAATTGTTTCACAGTTTTTTTGTGCCGTGGATTTTTGATTTAGCATACTATACGGTTCTAATTTTGATCATTGTTGAAGGTGGTATTGTGATCTGTGGATGCTTACATCATAGTCACTTTGTCTTTAGTAGATAATTGTCTCCATGGCAATTATACAACATCTATTTCTTTTTGTAACAACATTTCCTTTTGCAGTCAATTCAGAAGATAAGGATTATATCAGACAAAAATGACAGCTTCAGAATGAATTTTGATTTTAATAAACTTTAAAAGTTAAAATAATTTGGCCATGGACTGTGTATGGTGAAATACCATTTTGATTCCACATTGCATTATACTATCACCGTTACATAAGATATATATCTGTGTCCATTGTATATTGTTTACTGTTCTATCAATTTAAAATGTGTGCCTAGGGGTCAAATTTTATTCAATCTATCAAAACATCGATACATTTGCAAAACAAAACTTTACGACAAAAGAGATGATTTCAGCTTTCCAATTGTGAACTTTCCATTTCTAAGTAGCAACATTCCAGCAGCACCTGCATACGGGGTATATATCTCCCAATTGATACGATATTCCCGTGCTTGCATTTCCTATCATGATTTTCTTGATAGAGGGTTGCTGCTCACAAGGAAGCTATTAAACCAAGAGTTCCAAATGGTGAAGTTGAAATCATCCCTTCGTAAATTTTACGGACGCCATCACGAGTTGGTTGACCGTTATGGAATAACCGTATCACAAATGATATCGGATATGTTCCTTACGTCGTAACTACAATCCCCTTCCCTTTCCTGAATGTGACCTACCGAATTAGACTATTTACCGGATTTGTTATCACATAAGCAGGATCTGCTTACCCTTCCGGAGCACCTGAGATCACCCCTAGTTTTTTGGTGGGGTTCGTGTTGTTTATTCTTTAGTTTTCTATGGTGTGTCGTGTGTGCTGTTGTTTCTTTGTCTTTTTCATTTTTAGCCATGGCGTTGTCAGTTTGTTTTAGATTTATGAGTTTGACTGTCCCTTTGGTATCTTTCGTCCCTCTTTTGCAACGGATACTGCTCTATTGTTTTATGTCTAATTGTCATCATATATAAACTTAAATTAAAATCAGTGGAGTTTATTGTTCAATTCAACAAAAATATAATACTTATGTTTTTTGCCGATGGATCAATTATTTTATTACATTCAACTTTTTTCAAAAAATCATAAATATGAATGTTTGATGAAACTGAAAAAAAATTCAACAATATTGCACATGCTGTTAACAGATTTCTTCACTGGTACAGCTATTTCAGTGGAGATCCCTGTATATTAGTACCTTAAAATCAGGGTATCCTCATGTATATATGTATAACTTTGTTACTATACATTATTTATCATTAATACATAAGTTCTCTATTATTTTACTATTTTAACTTTGAATATGAAGATTATATCCTTAAAAACAAACTTAGTTTCCTTTATAAAATGAAAATATTTTGACAAAAACTAAGATTTTATCACAAGTTCTTCGAAAACAATGAAAACATGTAGGCAAAATGCATCTCTTATCCTAGGATATCAAGGATATAAAATACGGAAACTGATAAAATGTCATGCCCAAACATAACGTGAAAAACGTGCTTCGGTATTTAAAAAATACTTGTTAGCTTAAAAGGTTAACTCTATAACATATCGTGCTGCCTCGAGATTTTCTTTTTAAACAATCTGCATTTTTTGAATCACAGATGTTTATTACTTCAAACAAATTATCCAACATTACATGAATGTCATATTCTGCTCAAACACCCACAGTTCAGTTTGAAGTCTAAGAAATAAGAACTTATGTTGTTTTTTTTTCTTTTCTAAAACCACAAACAGACAGAGTCTACGTTAACGCCCGGGTATAAAGTTTGAAACAAATCAAGTATAATATTTTAATGTTCATGAGATATATTTTCATTTCTACAAAAGAACATCCCATATTAATCTACCGATCTGATGAGTTGAGCTCTTTTCAACTGCTTTCTTTCGTGTGTTAATATGTTGTACTGCTACACCACTTTCACAAGGCTTGTGTTTCCTATCATGATTTTCTTGATAGAGGGTTGCTGCTCACAAAGAAGCAATTAAACCAATAGTTCTAAATGGTGAAGTTGAAATCATCTCCTCTGAAACTTTACGAAAACTATCACGAGTTGGTTGACCGTTATTGAATATCCGTTTCACAGATGATATCGGATATGTTTCTTATTTCGTAACTTTAATGCCGTTTCTCTTTTCACGAATTTGACCTACCAAATAAGACTATTTACCGGTTTGAAATTACATGAACAACACGACGGATGCCACATATGGGAGGTATCTGCTTACAATTGCGGAGTACCAGAGATCACCCACAAACATAAAATCTTTCATTTGCGCCATTTTTAAAGAAAAAAGTTTTAAAAAAACAAGTGAACTATATATAATTCTAAATCTTCATGACACTTTTGTATTAGAAATGAGAATGAACTCATTCAATTATTTAGGTGGTATATTGTAGAAAAAATCTTCTTTATTCTATATTCATGATAGAGAAATGGATATTTAATTTTCCGTTATAACCAATATAGCCATTGTAAATCAGTACTTTACAATAGACATTATTTGCTTCACTTGATTCAACTTCTTTATTTTCGACAAAATGTAACAATCTGCGTAGCTTTAAAATTTCCTGTGCACTAACATAACAGTTGCATTACATATCATGAGCTCATCATCTTCGTGGAACATGGGATTTTTCTGCAATCAATTTACCGGATACCTCCTGTTAAGTTACAGGAACAAAGATTAAAAAAAAAACAGATAATTATCTTACTTAACTTTTCTTTTCCGAACCATCGTTTTATAATAAACCATAAGAGGAAAATAGTTGAAACTATATGCACCAGAAGGTTCCCTAGTGCTATATTTTGTACATCCAACTTTATTTCTTCATCAGTGTCCTTATATTGTACTGTTATTCCACTATCCCGGCTTAGTGGAAGGGGTTAATGCCATCAAGCTAGTTTAACCCGGCGTTATAATAATTATATATAAATATACTAAATAAATAAATGATTTGGAAAATGCATTGAAGGTATAAAAAGTCATGAGAATTCCGAATGCAATTAGGTTATATCCGGGCACTCTGGTTCTAAACCTTGGGACCATTTGGGTTTTCTGGTTTTGAACCTTGGTTCTCTGGTTCGAAACTATGGTAACTGGTTCAACATCTGGGTTGTTTGGTTAAGGCAACCCGACTTCTTGGTTCCATCTGGGTTCTATTCTAGATCATTCTAATGTTCCCGTTGAACATAACAGAAGATAACCGCAAGTATCCGAATAAAAAGGTAAAGTAGGTCAAAGACGCTATAATTATTTTATAACATTAAACATTTTAGCATCGACGGTAAAGGAAGCTATAAGGTATTTATCTTATCATTTCAATTATTTTGATAAGGAAACAAGATAAAAATAAAGCATCGTAGAGATTTTTAAAACAATTTGAAACCGAAATATACAGTATATCGAACATCCTTTTATTTAATTCAGTCGTTTTGTTTTCTTTTTTTCCTTTGCGCATCCCTTATTTACGTAAATATGTCTAGACAGTGGCGGATCCAGAACTTTTCCTAAGGGGACCCGCTCCAGTCATGCTTCAATGATTCCCTATATAATCAACCACATTTTTCCAACAAAAGGGAGGGGACTCCCCCCCCCTGGATTCACCTATGCTAGAAGTTTTAAAACCACCCAATTAGGACATGTTGTTTATATGGCTAACGATATGTGCATCTAGTCACTTGACCAGTTGACGACTTGCATATATATATTTGATTGTACATTTATTATCAAGTTCGACTGAATTTTATTTAATGGCTTTTAAATAATGTCAGATTTGAAAGAAATACATGTGAAGTATATGTAGATATAAGAAGATGTGGTGTGAGTGCCAATGAGACAACTCTCCATCCAAATAACAATTTAAAAAGTAAACCATTATAGGTTAAAGTACGGCCTTCAACACGGAGCCTTGGCTCACACCGAACAACAAGCTATAAAGGGCCCCAAAATTACTAGTGTAAAACCATTCAAACGGGAAAACCAACGGTCTAATCTATATAAACAAAACGAGAAACGAGAAACACGTATATATTACATAAACAAACGACAACTACTGTACATCAGATTCCTGACTACGGACAGGTGCAAACATTTGCAGCGGGATTAAACGTTTTAATGGATCCAAACCTTCTCCCTTTTTCTGAAACAATAGTAACTGTTAAACAAATCTTGTTGTTCAAAAAAGAATGATAAAAGCCATATAACGGAAAGTGATGATCAAAAAGTTGGTAAGCTTTAATCAGTTGGAAAAAAAGTTATAAAATATATTAAATGTATAATTATGTACAATAAATTTGTCAAATTTGATACTCATTCAGTGATGGTGAAGGGCATGCATATGATCATTCGGCCAAAAATATTTTTATAATAAATTTATGTGTACATGTGTTAATGGCAGTGCTAGTGGGATGTGTATCACCAGCACATTAATAGTCAGAACTTCTGTGTTGGCGCCATGATTTAGGGGCATAAAGAGTTACACTAGTCCGTCTGTCCCGAACGTCCCATAAACACGGGTTCCGCTCTCCCAACTTTAGTTTGCCTCAACCAAATACTACAAAACTTTTACACAATAAATAAAAGAAGCTGGTACATGAGTGTCAATGAGAACTCTCCACAAGAGACTACATGACACAGAAATTAACAATTATACTATGTAGCCTAGGTCACAACACGGTCTTCAACAATTAACAAGATTCATACCCCAAAGTTAGCTATTAAAGGCACCGACATGACAATGTAAAACAATTCAAACGAGAAAACAAACGGTCTAATTTATGTACAAAAAATAAACGAAAAACAAGATAGGCACGTGCATATAAAATAAGGCGGGGTTAAACATGTTAGCGGGATCCCAACCCTCCCCCTTATGTGGTATGAGTGCCAATGAGAACTCTCCACAAAAGACCAGATGACACAAACACTAACAACAATAGGTCATATACAGCTTTCAACAATGAGCAAAGTCAATACTGCATATAGTCAGCAATAAAAGGCACTGAAATGACATTGTAAAACAATATTCAAACGAGAAAATAAACGAACAAATTTATGTACAAAAAATTAACGAAAAACAAGTATGTAACACATAAAAAACGACATTCATTGAATAACAGGCTCCGGACTCACCACAGGCACATACATACCGAATAAAGCGGGGTCCCCATTCTCAACACAAAATCAAATTTGAAATTTTTAAGTGTCACTTTTACCGTTCAAGAGTTATCATGTCGCTTTAAAACGTAAGTGTTGACTCTTTCGTTTTCAGACAGTGATATTTCAAGTTAAATGTGACCAACTTAACAAAGTGTTTCACTAGATTGAGCTCTCGGTCTAAGTGTACTTTAATGGTTTTTAGCATTGAGTTCAGTTTATTGATATGCGTATATCGTCTGTGTGAATTTTTATGATGTAAAAGCAGACAATCCATACCTACATGTCCATGAAATGAAATCTAAGTTAAAATGATTGAAACATTTTGCATTATCTATCACAACTGGCAGCACACGATGCTACTGAAGCAGTAAATTTTCTTACTTGATATTCACGGAAATCAAAGGATCTAGTTTCATCCGAACCAAACATTCTTACAAATTGAGAATGGAAATGTGGAATGTGTAAAAGAGACAGTTACCATGTCAAAAGAGCAGAAAGCAGTCAAAGCCCACTAATTGGTCCTCATAGCTGCCTATGTGGTATGGGCTTTTCTCATTGCTGAAGACCGCACGGTGACCTATAGTTGTTAATGTCTGTGTCATGTTGGTCTTTAGTGGATAGTTGTCTCAATGGCAATCATACCACATCTTCTTTTTTATATCTTCAACAAAGCAAGAAAATCCCTCGCCCTGAGGCGGGCTTCAGATGCCCCTTGACAAAATGTGTTTCAGATCAACCTCCAAATAATAAAATAAACTTAAAATTAAAAACGGCCGTAAAGAAAAACCCTTAAATTACACCTATTCTAAAACTTAAATCAAAATACAATTAAAAACCAATTGTTCAGAGAACAGTTGAAGGTCTTTCCACTAGTAAAGATCTATTTTGATATTGAAATATGAAAAATCAGTTTAAAATGTTAGTTCCTATGGCTTTATGATGTATTTATATGAATTTAAAGCAAAGGTCAAAATCTAGAACGTCTTAATAACCTATGACCTTGACCTCAATTTCAAGGTCACAAACCAAGGACCTTAAATCAAAAGACCCTAGGTCTTTATAATGTTTGGTTAATGAGTAATACCACTTTACGCGTAATTCTAAATGTAAAATGGACAAAAACTCTCATATATTGTATGCGCACCTTTTCAACCAAAATATACAAGTAAGGACATGTCGCAACTAACAATTTATGAAAAATTATTTGTCAATATGTCATAAGTTATTTGAAAATAAATGAAAATAAGCCAAAATCAAAATTTAGAATATGACCTTGATATTTGACCTTGACCTCATTTTTATTATTTTGGACCAAGGACCCCAAATCTAAACACCCTATGTCTTTATCACTTATGGTTTACCATTTAGAAATGCATATAACTTAATTTAAGGGAAAAGGGGGAATAACTCTCATATGGAGTCTCCGTAAAGCTTCGGTCCAAATGAATATCCTAATCCTGAAGATGTAACGAGCAATTTGGTAAAATAAATTTGTCGTAATCTTTAACGGTTGCGAAGGAGTAGTGGCCACAAGAAAAACAGTGTTTGGGGAGATAACTCTTACAACGTAAAGTATTTTGTTACACAGTTGTAAATTTTTTAAATTGATAAACTATACGATACTATATTCCAAATATCTAAGCGACATCTTTTGAAACATCAATAATACGCAAGAAAAAAAATTAGGCGGAAGAAAAAAAAAAAAAAAAAATAATAATAATCAGAACAAATTCAATAGGTCTTTCCACGGAAAGGTGGAAAGACCTAATAATAATAATAATCAGAACAAAACCTATAGGTCTTTCCACGGAAAAGTGGAAAGACCTAATTAAAAACCAATTGTTCAGAGAACAATTGTAGGTCTTTCCACTAGTAAAGATCTATTTTGATATTGAAATATGAAAAATCAGTTTCAAATGTTAGTTCCTATGGCTTTATTATGTATTTATAGGAATTTAAAGCAAAGGTCAAAATCTAGAACGTTGTATAAACCTATGACCTTGACCTCAATTTCAAGGTCACAAACCAAGGACCTTAAATCAAAAGACCCTAGGTCTTTAATATGTTTGGTTAATGAGTAATACCACTTTACGCGTAATTCTAAATGTAAGATGGACAAAAACTCCCATTTCTTGTGTGCGCACCCTTTCAACCAAAATATACAAGTAAGGACATGTCGCAACTAACAATTTTGGAAAAAATATTTGTCGATATGTCATACGGTATTTAAAAATAAGTGAAAATAAGCCAAAATCAAATTTTAGAATATGACCTTGACCTTTGACCTTGACCTTATTTTCATTTTTTTGGACTAAGGATCTCAAATCAAGAGACTCTAGGTCTCTATCACTAATGGTTTACCAGTTAGAAACGCATATCACCTATATCAAATACATAAGGGAGCTACCATTTGATTTTTATGGGGGGGGGGGGGGGGGCTAGGATGAAAAATGTTGTCCTGCTTTTTTTTTTAGTTGTAATCTCTGTCCTGCCTTTTTATTTTTTACTCTATTCGGTCCTGCCTTTTTTTTTACTAGTTTATCCTGACTTTTTTTACAAAAATTGTCATCCTGTCTTTTTTTTTTAACAAGTTTCTCATCCTGCCTTTTTTTTTAACTCAAAACTCCTGTCCTGCCTATTTTTTTCAAATTTCATCCTAGCCCCCCCCCTAAAAAATCAAATGGTAGCTCCCTAAGGGGGAATAACTCTCATATGGAGTCTCTGGATAGCTTCGGTCAAAATTAAAATCCTAATCCTGAAGATGTAACGAGCAATTTGGTAAAATAATTTGGCGTAATCTTTTACGGTTGCGAAGGAGTAGTGGCCACAAAAAAAAAAACAGTGTTTGGGGAGATAACTCTTACAACGTTAAGTATTTTGTTACGCCATTGTCAGTATTTAAAGCGTATAAACTATATGATATCATATTCCAAATATCTAAGCGACATCTTTTGAAACATCAATATTACGCAAGAAAAGAATTAGGTGGAAGAAAAAAAAAATAATAATAATTAAAAACCAATTGTTCAAAGAACAATTGTAGGTCTTTCCACAAGTAAAGATCTATTTTATTATCAAAATATTAAAAATCAATCTAAAATGTCAGTTCCTATGACTTTATAATGTATAAATATGAATTTAAAGCAAAGGTCAAAATCTAGAACGTCCTATTAACCTTTGACCTTGACCTCAATTTCAAGGTCACCAACCAAGGACCTCAAATAAAAAGACTTTAGGTCTGTAATATGTATGGTTAATGAGTTATATCACTTTAGGGATGATTTTAAATATAAGATGGGCGCAAACTCTCACTTATTGTTTACGCACCCTTCCAACCAAAATCTATAAGTTACAACATGTCGCAACTCACAATTTAGTAAAAATAATTTGTCAATATCTTTCACGGTTGTTGAAAATAAGAGAAAATAAGCCAAAATCAAAATTTAGAATATGACCTTGACCTTTGACCTTGACCTTATTTTCATTTTTTTGGACCAAGGAACTTAAATCCAAAGACCGTAGGCTTATATCACTGATGGTTTACCAGTTAGAAACGCATATCACTTATATCAAATGCATAAGGGGAAATAACTCTCATATGGAGTCTCCGGATAGCTTCGGTCCAAATGAATATCTTAATCCTGAAGAAGTAACGAGCAATTTGGTAAAATAAATTTGTCGTAATCTTTTACGGTTGCGAAGGAGTAGTGGCCACAAGAAAAACAGTGTTTGGGGAGATAACTCATACAACGTAAAGTATTTTGTTACGCGGTTGTAAATTTTTAAAGCGTATAAACTATACGATATCATATTCCAAATATTTAAGCGACAACTTATTAAACAACAATACTACGCAAGAAAAAAATTTAGGCGGAAGAAAAAAAAAATAATTAAAAACCAATTGTTCAGAGAACAATTGTAGGTCTTTCCACTAGTAAAGATCTATTTTGATATTGAAATATTAAAAATCAGTTTAAAATGTTAGTTCCTATGGCTTTATGATGTATTTATATGAATTTAAAGCAAAGGTCAAAATCTAGAACGTCATATTAACCTATGACCTTGACCTCAATTTCAAGTTCACAAACCAAGGACCTTAAATCAAAAGACCCAAGGTCTTTAATATGTTTGGTTTATTAGTAATATCACTTTACGCGTAATTCTAAATGTAAGATGGGCAAAAACTCCCATTTATTGTCTGCGCACCCTTTCAATCAAAATATACAAGTAAGGACATGTCGCAACTAACAATTTATGAAAAATTATTTGTCGATATGTCATAAGGTATTTGAAAATAAATGAAAATAAGCCAAAATCAAAATTTAGAATATGACCTTGACCTTTGACCTTGACCTCATTTTTATTATTTTGGACCAAGATCCCAAATCTAAAGACCCTATGTCTTTATCACTTATGGTTTACCATTTAGAAATGCATATCACTTAATTAAATGGAAAAGGGGGAATAACTCTCATATGGAGTCTCCGTAATGCTTCAGTCCAAATGAATATCCTAATCCTGAAGATGTAACGAGCAATTTGGTAAAATAAATTTGTCGTAATCTTTAATGGTTGCGAAGGAGTAGTGGCCACAGGAAAAACAGTGTTTGGGGAGATAACTCTTACAACGTAAAGTATTTTGTTACACAGTTCTAAATTTTTAAAGCGTATAAACTATACGATACCATATTCCAAATATCTAAGCGACATCTTTTGAAACATCAATAATACGCAAGAAAAAAAATTAGGCGGAAGAAAAAAAAAAATAATAATAATAATAATCAGAACAAATTCAATAGGTCTTTCCACGGAAAGGTGGAAAGACCTAATAATCAGAACAAAACCTATAGGTCTGTCCACGGAAAGGTGGAAAGACCTAATAATAATAATAATAATCAGAACAAAACCTATAGGTCTTTCCACGGAAAAGTGGAAAGACCTAATAAGGTACAGATTATGTACAAAGATAATAAATTCATATTTCTATAATAATAAACATAAAATATCTCACCTTTTGATAATAATCAAAAAGCGAAAAGATTAACACGTGAAGTATATTATCCCTCAATCACGTCAAGTTACGATTATCTGATCACATTAAGACATCTGCACGATTTTTCTAAACGAGCAATATGTGTCAGGTAGATTGATTCAATAATGAGGATGTTAAAGTAAGGGTCAAATACGGTACAAAATTACGTAATTATAAATGTGAATGATTAGCAATTATATATGCTTATATTGTATTTTTTTTTCTATTTGTAATTGACTAACAATCAGTCAAATTATATTATAATTAAAAATGTATGTTTCAAACACAAATTAAACTAACAAATACTAACAAAATTTATTATATACTGCTAACGGTTAACGAGGCCGGGATAAGGTACCGGTATTTGATGTATCAACTAACAAACTGTTAAAAAAAAAAAAAAATAATAAAAACATACAAAGAATATTGAAAGTAATGTTTTTGATATGTACAAGAGAAAATGGTGTAATGATTTAAACACAAATGAGCGCAGTAAACTGCGTACATATAGATTATTTAAACAAGAATATTATAAAGAACATTATTTAAGTGTTCATATGCCAGGACAATATAAAAGCGCCTTTGCTAAATTTCGATGTGGTGTGGCGCCTATAAGAATTGAAACAGGCAGATATGAAGGGGTTTTAAGTGAAAATAGATTTTGTTTTAATGATTCATGTATGCAACAGAAACTCATTGAAGATGAGAAACATGTTTTACTCAAATGCCCTTTATATTCACATGCAAGACAAGAGGTTTTTACTAGAGCAGTTTCTTTTAATATTGATTTTTTAGACTTAAATGATGATGAAAAATTTATATTTTTATTTACAAATGAAAATTTGTGCTCTTATTCTGCCAAAATCTGCCATGATATTTTAATTCAAAGGAAGAATGTTTTATATAGATAAAAAATGTTTTGTATTTTTATCGAGCTGTCCTTTTTTATGTAAAAGTCTCTCATAACTCTTTTGAGAGTGGCTCTCGAATGTTTTTAAGATTGTTTTGTACTTTTAATTAAAACATGTTGTATATATTGTATTCATGTTTGTATTGTACATGTAGAGAGGTGAGACTATAATAAAATATTTGATTTGATTTACAAGACTAACAAAAACCAGAGACATCTGACTTGCCGTCAAGGTTATCATACCAGAAGACACATTCAATATGCAAAGGTCAAGAGTCAAAAAGTCATAGTCTGGTCAAGAGAAAAAAAACACAAAGCGGATTTTGAGAAAAGGATCATCGTGGTACACAAAACTAACAATATATCTATATATCTAATATATCTTAGAAGATGTTGTACGAGTGCCAATCATACAGTTAATTCTCCATTTAATTCAAACAAAATATACAAGTTTCACATTGAGGGCAAAGGTCAAGCTGACACGACGTTTCTCGTGCCAATAGACTCATCATCTTATGACAACACTTCTACATGCCACATATTCATCAGCAAGGTCAATTGAAAATTATATTTTAAGGTCAAGGTAATATACCGAGAGGCACACTGCAACATGATGACACACCCAACGTGCATACATGTAGGTCAGGAGTCAAAAAGTCAAAGTCTAATAAAATGTTCCATGTAAAAAATACACGTAACAATAGCTTATGTCATGATGCACTACACATGCAAAATATAGAAAAGCTAGAGCAGAGACAGAAACACAAGACATATATCTAAACTCAATTGAATGGTACTTGTATTCCAGGTCACTACAATTGCCTTCAACAAAGAATATAAACTCTCGCAACAATGCAAAGTTAAACCCGTCTTTCACTAAAATTTTAGCAGGATTCTTTGCAACGATTATCTTACCACAAATAATTTGAAATCGAGTCGTGCAGTTATGTCAATTAATTAAAACGGTACGATTAGACATTAAAACACTAAAAAACTAGGGTTTACCATTGATTTTTAACCCAACCATATGATAGTACTATGGTAAACTTATGAAAACACATGATACAGTCATGAAATTGAATATTTGAAATAGTACGACCAGAACAATACAAGACAGAGTTGTAAACAGAAGAAAGTAATGATACATATCGATTTTAAATCCCAATGCACAAATTAGGAACCGTAGTTTTCATTCAATTTATGTATTTAAAATGTACGCTTGGGTTTAACAATGGAAATTAACACTGTATATTTATATAAACGATCAATCTTGTAATATAATAATAAATAATAAGCTTGGTACCTTTGATAAATTTTAATGCATTGTTGAAGGCCGTAAGGTGCCCTAAAGTTGTTGAGTTCTTTGTCATTTGGTCTCTTGTGGAAAGGTGCCTCATTGGCAATCATACCACATCTTATTCTTTTAAACAACATTTGTTCATATAAAAAAATAGTAAGGGGATGTGATCAATAAATAAAGTAGTAAGTCGATGATCAATAGTGAAAAATCGATTTGGCGAAAACAAACCTTGATAACAAAACTAAACAACGGGAAACACATAAACTATAAGAGGAAAATAATTGAACGATAGTTATACTGAACAGCAACAAAAAAGCCAATATATAAATTGATATTGGTACACTCATCATTGATACACTCATAGATATCAGCCTTAAATTTGCGCGTCTCATCTACAATAGCCTCATCAGTGATCAATTGCCAATGAGACTAAATTAATATAGATCAGCATACGGACTGCATTAAATGTGTATGCAACTTTTAAATAATAAAATCTAAAAAGACAGTACAAATTAAACTTAGGTGTTTAGGAAAGATTTGAACTCTTTATCATTCAGCGAAGTAATTGTTTCTTTTAAAATTGTAACACGATGATGACTGCTGTATCCATATTTTGACTATTTTATTTATTATGTCGTTTAGTTTACGCTTCAACGTGTAAATATAACGGAATTTGATGATACTGTCATACAAAGTGAGAGGTTTAGCGCTATATAACCAGGTTTAATCCACCATTTTCTACATTTGAAAATTCCTGTACAAAGTCAGGAATATGACAGTTGTCCATTTATTTTTTATTTGTTTTGTCATTTGAATTTTGCCAGAGACTTTCCGATTAGATTTTCCTCTGAGTTCAGTATTTTTGTGATTTTACTTTTTAAAATATGCAATATATTTACAACTTTTACAGACTAGTATATATAGAGTCCGAAATATTGTATAGACATATGTTTTAAGTTTTTTTCTCTTGTTTAGTTTCTGTTTTAGTGACATTCACCTTAATTGTCCTTGAACTGATTTTAAATTCATGTTTTGTCAATATCCTTATAATGTTACGTCCTTATTATTGGGGAAGTAAAATTAAAAGGTTCTCAGAATTCAAAGTAAATTTGAATTTAGTACACTTGAAAATTTTGAGTAATATACATGAATATAAAAAAGAAGATGTGGTATGATGGTCAATGAGACAACTCTCCACTAGAGCCCACAGAAACTAACAACTATAGGTCACCGTACGGCCTTCAACAATGAGCAAAGCCCATACCTCTTAGTCAGCTATAAAAAATGAAGTTCGTCAACAAACACATTAGTGCAAAGTGTTGCTTATTAAAAAAAAGACACATTTGATTTTGTTGTTTTAATTTTTTGTTAACGAATTCATTAACCGACCTCTTCTTGTTTTCATATGAATCGACGTTTCTTCAGACACTTGTCAAAAACAAAAAAAAATTTTAAAAATCCTGATCTATTAATATCACATTCAGATATATGGATGATGTTCTTCCCATTAACAATTCAAACTTTTCTGATTAGGTTACATTATTATATCCGCCAGAACTAGAAATTAAGGAACAGCAGCCACGGCTTCTTATACCTCATTTAATTTGTAGACTTATACCTCGAGTTCGACATACGCGGTCATCTCAATACCCTAATCTATGTCAAACGAGACGATTTTAACTTTGTAGCAAAATACGTACTTCACCTCCATATGGGATATAAATTTTACAACTTATACGGTATTCAAGAGCTTGCACCTCTTACTCAGACTTTGTAAAACGTCACTAGTGTCTGCGGAAAAAGTTGATGTAACAGTGGTTAGTCAAAGGATGTCTCACTCTATTGTTTTTTAAAGTCATCAGAAGGTACCAAGACCTTGTTGATAAATATTCCGTTTAAAACAATATACAATAGTCTGGAAGTATAGATTCTGGGTAGTGGGTAATTACATTGTTTACTATCCTTATAACGTGCTATTGTATTCGTAAACTTGTCTTTATGTATATTACTTTTACTGTTTTGTCAGTTTGGGTGACATCCATTTTACATGGCTCATACATCCCGTTCTTGTGTTATTGTTTAATGGTAAAATGTTTGTATTATTGTCTTTTATTTTTGCTAATGTGCTTTTATTGTCTCTCTCTATATATATATAAAAGGATGTATCGCTCTTATTTTTTTTAATTCATCGGAAGGTAACAAGACCTTGTTGATAGATATTCCGTTTCAAATAGTATACAATGGTCTTGAAATATAGATTCTGGGTACTGACGTTGTTTGTTATCTTAATAACGTGTTATTGTATTCGTATATTTGTCTCTATGAAAATTACTTATACTGTTTTGTCTGTTTTTGGTGCTATCCATTTGACGTGGCTCTATACTTCCCGTTCTTGTGAAACCCATATACTGTTCTATGGTAAAATGTTGGTATTATTGTCTTTCATTTTTGTTAATGTGCTTTGTCTATTTATAACAGAGATGAGTATGATTGACAAGGACTTCCATTTTTGTTTTTCTTTGTTACATATGAAGGTACTCTGTACTTATACATCCCGTTATTGTTCTTTCATGGGTTTTTTTCTTGTCTTTCATTTTTGCCAATGTGCTTTGTCTAAATATGCCTTTTTGTGCTTCTTTGTTACATATTTGTTTGTTTTTATAGTGATTAAGAATATAATACCATGTTGGCTCTACATATGTATTACAATTACACATTTATTTATCCAATTATATTCTACAGGAACATTACAATTACACAATAATGTTAGTGCATGTAAACTCTGTACTATTGCACATTTATATGAAATTTGAAACAATGGACTGTGTTTAAATTATTTAAATCATTTCAGTTTCATTTTGTCCATTTATGGCACTTGCATTGGTTAAAGCGATTAACATTTCTTATTCGTTATCCTGTAAACCTCTAAAAGTGTTTATTTTAAACTTGAAAATTCACTTAAAACAAAGTATTTGCACTTAGATCACTTATTTCTTTTCACATGCATAAGTAATATTAGTGTGTCTTAATTGATCTCTAAGCAACACCTATCGTTCAAAAACGACACAAACTGTAATGATATTACAAGTATACGAAACGATCGTCCTCAACTGTGTATTTTCGTACCATTCAATCAGCCTTGTGGAATACAATAGCACAATAGACTGTTGAGTATATGAGAAGATCTCAACTATTTATTTCCGTAGTCAATCAGTCATGTGGAATACAAATTGCATAATACTGTCGGGTATGTGAGAGATCTAAACTGTCTATTTCCGTAGCCCACAATCAGCCTTGTGGAATACAATAGTACAATACTGTCGAGTATATGAGAGATCTAAACTGTCTTTTTTCCGTAGCCCACAATCAGCCTTGTGGAACACAATAGCACAATACTGTCGAGTATATGAGATATCTAAACTACCTTTTTCCGTAGCGCACAATTAGGTTTGTCACAATGAGTTATTTAATTCTAAATTTAAAATGATTTGTATATTGTAATTATTTCTATATTAGTTCCTTAAACGAGTATATATGAGTTCATTTAAAACATACGCAGTGCCATGTTTAATATGTGTTCCAACAGTAAAGAGAACTACTATCATTAACGTTACTTCTATTCGTCTTTTGTATCTGATTTATGTGATTAATCCCAGTACCAGTAATCTGGAGCCCTGTCCTTTATAACAATTTGTGATCTATTCTGGGGTACCAGACAGTTGTTTCGTATTGTAAACCATGATGAATTTTCAAGTACTTTTGATGTGTTGTACTTATTCAATTTTTCACATAAAGAGCACATGGCTCTGAAGTAACTAGCATAATAAGGTCTGAACTTATCTTTCTCCTGCAAATATGACGAATACGTTTGTTCATCTGAACCAAGGCTTAACAAATAGTTAGCAAGAACCTCGGGATTCGCAAAGTCAAACACATTGATGTACGTTTTCCGTGGGACGTACATGTATTCGTCAATATTCGGAGCACCTCGGATTACTGGGATGATACTGTACTTGTTATTGTAAAGTGCAAACACTTTTTCTGAAACATAATCCTTGCATAAAGAGTTTTCAAATGAAAGATAGAATTTATATTCTTTACTAATTTTATCCATGCATTCAGAGCCATTTCTAGAACAAGTCAAATTACCACATTTTCCATAAATGTCGACTGAAATATACTTTTGTAGTTCTAGGACATATTCATGTCTACCGGATACGGCAAAACAATGACTCACTATCCATGCTACCTGCTTTGTTTTCTTTCTATAAATATCTGAATAATTTTTCTTCGCTCTTATGACTTCCTTGGCAATGCTAGCATATGGCATTGAGATGTCCGACGTATGCCCGTATGTTATTGACCAATTAAATTGTCCTAACCATGCCTTCTCTAAGTAGTTCTTTCTCATATAAAATGGCGTTTCTTGTCAATATAATATCCATATCTGGTCAGTTTGTTTAACAGGGGGTCTTTTTGGTAGATAATTATGTCTGAATATGACTACATCTACTACCGACATCTGTCCTAAATCAGTTGTTATTTGACAATTGTTGAATCTGCAGGCTCGTAAACTTATATGTGCCTTTTTCAGAAAATATGACGGCGAGTTGTGCCAAAGAATTTTATATGTCTCATTTATGGAAAGCATGCGTCGATTCAGGAACGTCACTCCACCGTTCTTCTCATTTTGTCCGCCAAAATACATCGATTTTATATCCATGAACCTGGGACTAACCAGTTTGTTGTTGCAACATTGGTTGAAGTTATTGTAAGTAGAGAGCGCATGGAAGCATAGTAAACAGCACACTGTTGTTAACCAGAGGAAGTATTTCACTATTTCAAGGTTACGGTTACCTAGTTGTAAAAATAGAGCCAAAAAATGATTACAATAAAAACTGTATTTTAAAAGCAAAATATCATAAGTAGCAAAGAGACAAAACTAATTTAAAGCAGATAAAAAGCAGATATATACTGTTTATAAAACAAAGGCACGATTACTGATAGTGAGTAAAATTTGTGTATCCTTCAGCTCAAATTGAAACAAAAATTATGCACTCATGGTGTTTGTCCCGCCCACAATAAAAGAGGGTTATCATGTGTATGCGTGCGTGTGTCAATCCGTCCCTTATGAAGATGATGTGTTCAGATCTGTGCGTCCGTGTGTCTATCCGTCCCGAATTGTGTCTTTAGGTCTGTGTGAGCGTGTGTCCATCCGTCCCGTATAATGTGTTCAGGTCTGTGCGTGCGTGTTTTCATCCGTCCAGTATCATGTGTACAGGTCTGTACGATCGTGTGTCAATCCGTGCCGTATCATGTGTTCCGGTCTGTGCGTGCATGTGTCCATCCGTCTAGTATCATGCACGCACATACATGAACACACGATACGGGACGGATGGACACATGCACACACAGACCTGAACACATTATACGGGACGGATGGACACACGCACGCAGAGACCTGAACACATGATACGGCACGGATTGACACACGATCGTACAGACCTGTACACATGATACTGGACGGATGGATACACACACGCACAGACCTGAACACATGATAAGGGACGGATTGAAACACGATCGAACAGACCTGTACACATGCGTTTGTCCATCCGTATTGTATCATCTGTTCAGGTCTGTGTGTGCGTGTGTCCATCCGACCCGTACCAAATTGATGTGTTCATATCTTTGCATGCGTGTGTCCATCCAGTCCGTATTTAATTGATGTGTTCAGATCTGTGCATGCGTGTGTCCATTCATTTCGTATCATGTGTTCAGGTCTGTGCGTATACGTCCGTTTGTCCATCCGTCCTGTATTGAGTTGGTGTGTTGGTTTAAAAAGGAAAGGAAGATACCAAAAGGACGGTTAAGTGGCTGATCCAGAATTTTTTGTAAGGGGGCCCGCTGAATGACATAAGGAGTACCGCTCCAGTAATGCTTCAGTGATTCCCAATCAACAATTTTTTATCCCACGAAAGGAGGGGGCGGACTCCCTTCCCCCTAGATCCGCCTATAGATCAAAACGTAAAGTTCGAAGAGAAACTTGCAAAACAAGTACCCATCAATGACTTTTAAATAGATGACAAAATAATGAGCAACACAAACCCTACAAAACAATGGTGGGGACTTCGGTGCTTGCCAAAGAGATGACAGATCCTGTTTCGCTAGTTGTACCTGATAGTGTTGCCCTTGGTTACCCCGGTCTAAGAATGGTATATGTACGTCCCTTACAATTTGGTTTTAAAAAGCTAAATAAAAACAGAGTTATCTTTCGTAGGATACTGTTCATGACATATTTTAGCGTTAAGTTTTCGCTAGTCATTCTATAAGTTATGATTCCAGATCGGAATACAAAAAAAAACAACTTTGTAGATTAGGAAGACCCCTCCTACGAAAGGAGGGGCGGACTCCTCTCCCCCTGGATCCGCCTATGATTCAAAACGTAGAGTTCGAAGAGAAACTTGCAAAACAAGTACCCATCAATAACTCTTTACATAGATGAGACAAGAATGTGCAACACGAACCCTTTAAAACCATGGTGGTGACTTCGGTACTTGCCGAATAGTAGACATATCCTGTTTCACTAGTTGTACCCGATTATGTTGCCCTTGGTTACCGTGGTCTAAGAATATTAAATGTACGTCCCTTACAATTTGGTTTAAGAAAGGTAAATAAAACCAGAGTTATCTTTCGTAGGACACTGTTCTACAGATATTTAGTTTCGCTAGTCATTCTATAAGTTATGATTCCAGATCGGAATAAAAAAAAAACAACTTTGTAGATTAGGAAGACCCCTCCTACGAAAGGAGGGGGCGGACTCCTCTCCCCCTGGATCCGCCTATGATTCAAAACGTAGAGTTCGAAGAGAAACTTGCAAAACAAGTACCCATCAATTACTCTTTACATAGATGAGACAAGAATGTGCAACACGAACCCTTTAAAACCATGGTGGTGACTTCGGTACTTGCCGAATAGTAGACATATCCTGTTTCACTAGTTGTACCCGATTATGTTGCCCTTGGTTACCGTGGTCTAAGAATATTAGATGTACGTCCCTTACAATTTGGTTTAAGAAAGGTAAATAAAACCAGAGTTATATTTCGTAGGACACTGTTCTACAGATATTTAGTTTCGCTAGTCATTCTGTCAGTTATGTTCAATATGCTATTATTTACTAGATACCTAATGATGTAACAGTAAGCAACTATAGGTCACAGCAAGGCCTTCAACTATGAGAGGACAAATACCATAAAGTAAGTTATCAAAAACATAACATGAACGATCAAAAAACGGAAAACCATGCTTATAAACAATAAAAGAAATAGGTCAGACAGTAACCTGCTATTACCACTGACTTTCAGGACTAAGGCAATACACATAAGGATTTGGAGTGGTTAAACATGTTCCTCCGGCTTATTTAGGACAACTGTGTGACGAGACACTGAACGTCCCGTTAAAGATAAACTTTATTTGCTACCAAAATCAAAAAACAGGGTAAGGGTTAGAAAAAAGAAAAAAAAATATTTTGCAATTTTCCCAAAACAAAATAAAATAGTAAAGCAGTATACATGTTTCTTTATTTTTCCATTGAAATTATCATTACAATCAATAATTATGAATGAAAATATAGATTTCAAGGAAAATATATCAAAAATGAAAAAAAAATAAAAATTGAAAGTCGTATTACTTTATTGATGGAATTATTAGAATCTATTATAACTACATTTATGCTGTCAATGTATTTCTGATTGAAGAAGTGATCAATCAACAACTATTTATGAAACAATAATCAAACAAAATAAATCTTATCCGAATTTTAATACATAATCGAACTATTTGTCACTGGACATGAAGATATAAATAATAATTATTTATTAAATAGTAAACAAAATTAATTTAATCTTTATAAATGAATGAAATATTTGCCACTGGACATTAAGATATAAATAATAACTATTTATTTAATATCAAGCAAACAAAATTGATTTTAGCCTAATATATGAATGAACTATTTACTACTGGACATTAAGATATATATAATAAATTGATAACTTACCTATCATGTGTATCATTATCATATTGGAAGTTTGTAAAATAAACAAAACAAATTCTTGCACAAACTCTCGAGATAAGTTAGAATGGACTTTACCAATTGGGCGGCATTTATTTTAGCAACACGATAGAATGTCACGTTCCAGACGACTTCTAAACATTATTGTCGTATATTTCTTTGATCAGATGATGTAGAATTATAATGTTGCCCAATACCTACTTAATTCTCATTGGTTATTAAAGTGTCAACATTAAAATAAGTGCTGGGAAAGTATGTGCAGTGGTAGATTACTTAAATTATGATTTAAGATAATGTGCTATTACCCTCTTGGAGAAAGTAAAGATAATTATACTCTAAGATTTTTCATTCACACATTTTAAGTCATTTGACATTTTTATTTAAAATGAATCTCTCCTCTAATTCATAACTATTTTGATACATTTTCCCGTGAAAACATTGTTTTTACAAAATACTTTTAATTACATTTTCGTACCACTTTATCAATCTTATGCTAGTAAGATAAATCCCGTACAGACAACTAAAAAGTTGTAAAATAAACAAAACTTCTTTCAACTCTATGGAAGCCGGATGCAGTAAATTTCCTGACTTGGACGGGCATGGTTCCTGACTTAGACCGGAAAGACTCCTTACTTAACCAGAAAGGTTCCTGACTTGGACGGGCAAGATTCCTTACTTGGACATGCAATTTTCCTGACTTGGACGGGCAAGGTTTCTGACTTGGACAGGCAAGTTTCCTTACTTGGACCGGTAAGGTTCCTGAATTGTGATGATAAGATTACTAACTTGGGACGGTAAGGTTCCTGAATTGTGACGATAAGATTACTAACTTGGGACGGTAAGGTTACTAACTTGAGACGATAAGGTTACTAACTTGGGACGATAATATTACTAACTTTGGACGTTAAGGTTACTAACTTGGGACGATAAGATTACTAACTTGGGACATGAACGTTTACTAACTCGGACAGCAAGTTTCCTTACTTTGGACAGGCAATGTTGCTGACTTGGGACAGGCAAGGTTCTTGACTTGGGACAGACTTGGTTCCTGACTTTGGACCGGCAAGGTTCCTGACTTAGGACGGCTAGGTTTCCGACTGGGGACACGCAAGATTTCTGACTTGGACAGGCAAGGTTCTTGACTTGGAACGTCAATGTTTCTGACTTGGACAGACAAGGTTCCTGACTTGGAACGGTAATGTTTCTGACTTGGAACGGGAAGGTTCCTGACTTTAGACCGGCAATGTTCCAGACTTGGAACGGCAAGGTTCCTGGCTTGGAACGACAAGGTTCCTGACTTGGGACCGGCACGGTTCCTGACTTGGGACCGGCACGGTTCCTGACTTGGAACGTCAATGTTTCTAACTTGGGACTGGCAAGGTTCCTGACTTGGGATAGGCAAGGTTTTTGATTGGACAGACAAGATTCCTGACTTGGAATGCCAATGTTTCTGACTTGAGACTGGCAAGGTTCCTGACTTCAGACAGGCAAGGTCTTGGCTTGGAGTGGTAAGGTTCCTGACTTGGGACCGTCAGGGTTCCTGACTTGGGACTGGCAAGGTTCCTGACTTTGAACGGCAAGGTTCCTGACTTGGGACCGGCAAGGTTCCTGACTTCATTTATATTGGTGTGCATACTAATTTAAATAGATGTCAAATTTTTATATTAAAAAAAGCTGTTCACATATTATTTTGGCGTTTGAAGAAGTTACAATTAAAATTGAAAAATATCGGCCAACTCCTCGAGCTTATATTAAACAAGTCTTTGAGAGATCAAAAAAATTCTTAATATACATATTTTTTATATCTTGATTACGTATCAGAAAACGTATGCTACATCAGCGTGCTTACATATGAAGAAAAGGGAATGTCCTGAATGTTGAGTTGTGTGTACACTTAACACACACAAGCTCCGTTTATTATCGACTGCATATGATAAAACATGAGTTAAACTATATGTTACCATTGTTATCAATGGAAGCGTACTTTTGTTTAGTTTTCGTGTGAGTTATACTAACACAACACCACCAAGTATAGGTCAATGTGAACACGGCTTTATACTTTGATCCATTTAAGAAAACTCAAATACAAAAGCTTGTCTGTTTTGTACCATTGATAATTTCACAATTTTCTAGCAGTTACAGACATGTTGTAGAGATTTGTTAGTCCGACAAAAATAACATATTCAATAAATTTCAAATGCACTAAATTGATTTTTATACGATACAGCCCATATATCGATATGCCTCCCCAAGTTTAGCTTTTGACATTTGAAAACAAGACCAACGAAGGAGGAAAGAAACATTTACCATCATTCATCTTTTTTGTATTTGTTCATTTTTCTTAAAACAGTAGCTCAGTGTAGAGATATTCCACGTCTAAAAAATGGTTCTGTAACAGTAACAAGAAGTAATGATGGCTTAACGGCAAATTTTGCATGTGATGCATGATTTACACTTGTTGGAAACGAATCTCTCTCATGTAAATCATCAGTATGGAATTGGGATATTCTACAATGTGGTAAGAACAATTACTAACATCTATTTTCTAAGTCCGTGATAAGGTGTGTCATTGTGACGTCAGAACTCGTCCCATATCAAAAGGTTGATATTTCCCCATCCATTGATGCACTATTTCGTTGGGCCTATCTGGTGCCGACAGACATCATTGGATATAGGTAAATCGGCCCTTTTTCATTTTGTTTATCTTTGCATTTATGTTCGTTACATCGACCTGCCACTCTTTCTCTATTTTTTTTTCTCCATTTTTATAGTTACCCATTTAATACTCGAGCTCTTATGTCCCACAGCCCAAGTCAGAGTATTCAAGGACTACTGTTTCCTGTGATTATTGTGTTATATGTAGCAAATAGAAAGTATCATGGATAGTCTGTATAAACAATATACTAGTTTTGTAACATTGATTATTGATTAAGACGTAAACACGAGATCATTTCGCCTATTAAGTGGGAAGATATTCTATTCGAGCGGATACTAAATGAGATGATAACTGAAACAGAAAGACACGTCGGCGCTACTGTACTTTATCTGGCTCTTTTAACTTTTTTAATCGAGCGTCTGAAGCAAATACAAAGTTTCAAATATTGGCATTTATGATGAGTTTATGAACTTGTAATATAAGAATGGAGCCCGAACCAACGATTTTTATCGATGTGAGTAAACGGAATAACACACGGCTGTATTTAACATCATTGGAAAGAAAAGAACTAGCCTCAAAATATTGATGTCGTCGTTAAATTTGACCAAAGGTCAAAGCTAAAACTTCCAGAAAATCAGAGTGTAACGTTAAGACAGCTGGTCTCCTCGATATATACGAGTTTAAAAATAAATAAGAATTTATTAAGGATTATAACTATGGTTTCTATATTTAGGACTTATTTAACTTAAGCTTGCATGGATAAAGGCAACAGTAGTATACCACTGTTCGAAATTCATAAATCGATTGAGCAAAAATAAAACAAATCCGGGTTACAAACTAAAGCTGAGGGAAATATAAGAGGAGAACAACGACACAACAGACACACAACATCAAAATGTAACACGCGCCGAAACGAACTATTATATAACAATGGCGATTGTCCTTACTTGGTATAGGACATTTTGATAAAAGAAATGGTGAGTTGAACCTGGTTTTGTGGCATGCCAAACCGCCTGCTTTTATGGCGATGTTTAATATAACATTGACATGACAACATTACCTGATAGAGCTTTAATACAAAAAAAAATGGGAGAACATATAGAACTGAGAAACACACTAATAATAGCTAACAAAAAGTGCCAGGTTTAGAATTTAATACGCCAGACGCGCGTTTCCCACACAAGACTAACCAGTCACGCTCTGATGAAAAAAAAACTAACACAGTTGAAGAGCATATAGGACAAAGGATCATCATTGATGACATCAAGAAGGTGTACGAAATAATGATTTTACCTCTGAATAATACAAAAAACATAAATTTTACAAATATTCCGAAACGACGTATTCAAGAAGTGGTGTAAATCAGATGTGGATACTGAAAAATTCAAAATAGTTATTGGTGAATTTACAATCTCAATCATTAAAACATTGTACCAACATTAAAATTCAACTCTTTATGCCAATATTCCACATACTAAACTTAAAGGTTGACTGAAAGACCTCGTCAGGTTATGTTTCTTAAACAAAAAAGGCACTAGACGTTTTGAATATCTAGTTATAGGCAGGGATTCAGATTACTTTGTGGAAAATCATACAGAGTCAAGCAAAAAATACACCAAAGAGGATATCACTGCCACGTTTGACTTTTTAATTGACAACATTTTTGTTGAATTTGTAGGTTTGGTCTTCCAACAGACTATTGGAATCCCAATGGGTACCCATTGCGCTCTCCTACTTGCAGATTTGTTTTTGTATTCTTATGAAGCAGAATTTATCCAAGAGCTTTTACAGAAAGGGGAAAAGAAATTAGCGCAGTCTTTTAATTTCACCCTTCGGTATATTGATGATGCACTTTCTCTAAATAATAATAGATTCAGTGATCACTTACATTAAATATATATAAGTTAACTTGATATTAAAGATACTACCGACACATATACATCTGTTTCATATTTAGACCTTTTTCTCAAATGACTATTGATGGTAGGTTAAATACCAAAATTTACGACAAACACGATGATTTTAATTTTCCTATAGTCAACTTTCCATTTTTGTGTAGCAACATCCAAGCGGCACGAGCATATGAAGTATATGTGTCTCAACTAAAACGTTACTATAGAGCTTGCTCATAGTACGTTGATTTTGTTGAACGAGGAATACTGCTTTTTCAAAAGGGCTATGAATCAATCAAATTAACGTCATCACTCAAGACATTTTACGGTCGCCATCTTGAGCTGATTGGCCATTATGACAAAAGTGGGCCAGAATTCATATATGATATTCTTCCTCAGTCATAATACCCTTCCATCATTACCGAACTGAACAAAGAAATAACACGACGGGCGACATATACGGTGCAGGAAATGGTTTCACTCCCGGGTTTTATTGGATTTCGTGTTGTTTTTTTATTTATTATTTGTAACTGTTGACGTAAATGTCTTTTGGTTTTGTGAGTCTTTTGGTTTACTCCTTGGTTTTGATTGTTATTGTCTTTTAAGAACCACAGTCATTGTGTCTGAACATAAAAACAGGAAATATTAATTTTGATATCTTTATAACTTTAGTATCACCGGCATGTCCTGACACGGTGGCCTACTTTCGTGGGTATAAGTACAAATTCGTTTGTTCAAACACCCCTTATTCTGACGCGAAGGTAAGCAATTTAATATCTTGAAATACTATTTGATCGTTTTAATCATTACATGTTTTAATTTTCTATTACTCAATTCTTTATTAATTGCAATTAATACAAATAGCAATAAATTTATGAATTTGCATAACGGTAAAATTATAAGGCTGGAAAATTAAAATCAAGCAGGAAAATTACGCTCCGTGATTTCAATGTTAACTCGTTTCTGGATATCTCTCAAAATAAATGTCCCCGTGTTATTTGTTTCACACTAAATTAGTTTTCATGAAGATATTTTGAAATCAACCATAACCTAATATCATTAAGGAATATAACAGGCACATCACAGATTCTGCACGAAAAATAAACGATGATGAAAATTTTAAAACACATCTGCCATTTTTAAAATCTGGCAAAATCACTTTTTTAAACCGATGATGGACGTATTTGCAATAACACTGAACTGTTTTAAAAATTTTCCGTCAGATATGTGTTTTAATATTCTGAATCGAGTTGTTAGGTATTACTTTTATTTACGGAATTTGTGAATTTGAAGAAAAATAAGATATGGTGTCGCTAGATTTAAAATTGAGTCAACGGGGAAATAAGGAGCAAAATAAACGTTTTTTAACGAATCTCCAGAGAGATATTCAAACAAAAATGAAACTGTCAGCACTAACATTTTGTCATAAAATTATGTTCGAACACCAAGGATTCAGTTGCAAAAGATAAAAACGGGTCAGGTTAATGAGCACCAAAGTCACGTGATGTTTATTTAGTTGGATATGACTTACTAATGTACGCTTCGTACTTTATTTTCAACAAATCCGATTCACTGACGATTATCTTGTGTACAGAATGAAAACCATAGTTGTTTTATTGTTGTAGGATAAGTGCAGGTCTAAAGGTGGACATTTGACCAGTATTGAAAGTGAAGACGAAAACGATTTTATATTAGTTGTAGCTACACTAATAGATCTGCCAAATGCCTTGAAAAGACGTAATAAGTGTTAGCTAATGTGTCTGATTATTTTGTTCACGTATCGTTGTCAATATAATGTATTGTCATGAGACGGTCAAACAAAGGAGAGGTTTAGCTAGCTGTACCACCACTTTTACTCATACATTAGAAAATGTATCTTGTAATGACGTACAAACACAAGTAAAATGATATTTCATGACAGTTCTTGTCCATTCGTTTTTGATGCGTATTGTTAATTGATTTTGTCATGTGATTATGGACTATCCGAATTGATTTTCCTCTAAGTTCAGTATTTTTGTGATTTTACTTTTCACAGAAACTTAACTGCACAAAATTAAATAGTCCTAAATATAATTACAACATGCAAATGAATACAAATAATAAACACACTTAAAGAGTTATTTAGTATATATTGAAACAAATCAGCAAAATGTTTCATCACAGTTACATGTACTACTATAGACTCTATCTCTGCGGTCAAGATCTGGGACGTTGCTTAGAACATCATTTGTTCTCATATTGAAATAATCTAACCTTTAACGTGTTTAAACTTTTTATTATCTAATATTGTATTGCATATCATTAATAACAAAAATACGATGTATGGCTCACTCTATATTTTCTTCTTTAAATATTGCACAAATTGCACAGATTAATACTGATATGCCACTTCCGGAAAATCAAACACATTAAGTTCCGGTAAAACTGACCACACCTTCCATATACGCAAATTACATAAAAGAGGGGCGAAAGATACCCCAATGCCAGAGAAAAACATAATAAGTGTTAGCTAATGTGATTATTTTGTTCACGTATCGTTGTCAATATAATGTAAAAGTCTGAAATATGACAGTTATTATCAATTCATTCAAATGTGTATGAGCTTTTGATTTGGGAAATAGCCTAAGGATTTTCATTTTATGATTTTTAGCTCACCTGGCCTAAAAGGCCATGTAAGCTTTTCTCATCACTTGGCGTCCGTCGTCGTCGTCGTCGTCGTCGTCTGTCGTCGTTAACAATTTTTCAAACATCTTCTCCTCTGAAACTACTGAATGGATTTGAATGAAACTTAGCACGATTGTTCCTTAGATTATCCTGCACAAAGTGTGTGCTTCGATTTTTGATCCGTCAAAAAACATGGCCGCCGTTACTTAAAATAGAACATACAAATGTAGGGGTCAAATGCAGTTTTGGCTTATATCTCAAAAACGAAAGCATTTAGAGCAAATCTGACATGGGGTAAACATGTTCATTAGGTCAAGATCTATCAGCCCTGACATTTTCAGATGAATCAAACAAACCATTGTTGGGTTGCTGCCACTTAATTGGCAATTTTAAGGAAATTTTGCAGTATTTGGTCATTATCTTGAATATTATTATAGATAAAGATAAACTGTAAACAGCAAAAATGATCAGCAAAGTAAGATCTACAAATAAGTTAAATGACCAAAATTGTCAATTGACCCCTTAAGGGGTTATTGTCCTTTAATGACAATTTTTCACAATTTGTTCACCATATTTGCTAACTTTAAAAAATCTTCTCCTCTGAAACTACTGAATGGATTTGGATGAAACTTAGCATGATTGTTCCTTAGATTATCCTGCACAAAGTGTGTGCTTCGATTTTTGATGCGTCAAAAAACATGGCCGCCGTTACTTAAAATAGAACATAGGGGTCAACTGCAGTTTTTGGCTTATATCTCAAAAACGAAAGCATTTAGAGCAAATCTGACATGGGGTAAAAATGTTCATTAGGGTAATATCTATCAGCCCTGAAATTTTCAGATGAATCAAACAACCCATTGTTGGGTTGCTGCCACTTAATTGGTAATTTTAAGGAAATTTTGCAGTTTTTGGTCATTATCTTGAATATTATTATAGATAAAGATAAACTGTAAACAGCAAAAATTATCAGCAAAGTAAGATCTACAAATAAGTTAATATGACCAAAATTGTCAATTGACCCCTTAAGGGGTTATTGTTCTTTAATGACAATTTTTCACAATTTGTTCATCATATTTGCTAACTTTAAAAAATCTTCTCCTCTAAAACTGCTCAATCAAATTCAACCAAACTTCAACTGAATGATCAGTAGGGTGTATAAAATAAAGTTTGTGCTTTATTTTTTATTTCGTCAAAAAACATGGCCGTCATGGCTAAAAATAGAACACAGGGTAAAATGCAGTTTTTGGCTTATATCTCAAAAACTCCAGCATTTAGAGCAAATTAGACAAGAAGTTAAAGTATTTATTAGGTCAAGGTCTACCTGTCCTGAAATTGTCAGCCGAATTGGGTTACTTGTTTTTCTGGTATAATGCCCCTGAATTGATGATTTTAAAGAAATTTTGCAGTTTTTGGTTATTATCTTGAATATTATTATAGATACAGATAAACTGTTAATAGCAAAAATGTTAAGCAAAGTAAGATCTACAAATAAGTCAATTTGACCAAAATTGTCAATTGACCCCTTAAGGAGTTATTGCCCTTTAAAGACTTTTTTCATAATTTGTTCATCATGTTGACTTACTTTAAAAAATCTTCTCCTTTGAAACTGCTGTATCAATTTCAGCCAAACTTAGGCTAAATGAGTTTCAGAGTATCTAGTATAAATTTTATATTTCATTTCCTTGTATGTCAAGAAACATAGCTCCTATGGCTAAAATAGAACATAGGAGAAAATGATTTTTTTTTTGCTTTTGAAGAAAATAGGACGATTCGAAGAACATTTAAATAAATTGAAAAGCCAAAATAATCATTGATGAGAGATTTAACCAAAAAAATTAGGGTGAGCGATTCAGGCTCTTGAGAGCCTCTTGTTTAAATCTTCTTACACTAAGGTGTACTAGTTGTTGTCACACCTTTTGTGTATGATATGAAAATGCGTGCATCCATATAAATAGATCCATATATATGTATGTATATAACCATGCAGAATATCATAAACATTCAATTATAAATGATAATGATATGTGTGTGTTATCATAAAAAAAAACATTTTATGTCTGTAGATATACATTGTCATTGAGTAAATTAACGAGAATTCGAATTGCATGGTGTAAATTAGAAATCGTTGAAATTGAATGCATATCGAAACTGTGCTCTTAATTAAATCATACTATTAATTTTTCAAAAGAAATGCATGCAATTTGTAGCTCTGATGCTTGGTTTTGTTTTACAATTTAACACATCATATGTATTTATCATATTGGAACTTTTATTTCAAGTTGTATACTGGATTGGGCTAATGTATGATGACAATGACCAGTCATATAAGTGGGATTCTGGTGTACCTTTTAACTACAGTGATTGGTCACAAGATCCCCAATATCCGCTGCAACCTGATAAACTAGATAGCCGAGGTGAGCAAGGCCACAACGTTAAGTGTGTTGCGCTAGACATTACTTATTCTAATAAATGGCAGGACGAAAGGTGCTCATTTTATAGGAAATATATCTACAAAACTAAGTAAGTAGCATTGCACCAACATTTAAGTTGTTAAAAACATAATTGTTTCATATCTATGAATGATAATGCGATAGGATCGATTCGGGCATTATTCCATAAGACAAGGTATACAAAGAGTTAAGTTAAATTCTCGCAATTCGTGTGGTTTTTGGTTTTTTTTTTTTAAACTGTATTAAAAGCATATCTGGATGTGTCTCTTTTCATTAAAAAAAATGAAACAACTAAATATTCAAAACCCGTAATAACGAGGTATTTTATTTTCTTTAAATGCTTTAATTTTCAATTGTTATGAATGTAAACAACCGTAGTTTGAACGGTAACCAATAATGGTGTACTTTTAAAAATTGTGACTTGGATTGAGATTTGTCTCATGGGCATCCATACCAGATTTCCTTATATCTATTTGTGTGTCTTATATGTTCCTGGCTGAATTGACCGGACGATACATCGTTATAAGGCTCCATTTATTTTTTCATATATGTCAAAAAGAGATATCAACCGTGTATTGCTAACATCAACAGGTTAACTTATCCAAAAATGGTTTGCTACCTAAAAATAAATTCAAACATTATATATAATATTTAATATTCTTCATTTTATAGATTGACCTGATTATTGCCAGTTTTGTGAGAGCGATTTGAATTATCTGAGGGAGACATGATATTTAATAACTTAGGAGCCAAACATGGAATATATTGCATTTCTAATAAAATATTGAGAGACTAAATACAAAACATTTTTTGGTTTATAGTTCTTGGTGATATTTATATAATAAATTATATCGATACATGTAGAACCGTAAAATTGGAAAGTCATGGATGAATAAATATGTTAGTATGTATGGGAAAATATAACAAGACAACAATGACCATACATATGCTAAAGAGAAGAAGCAAAGATAATCCAAATTTCTGAATCAAACTTTATGTCATCACCTGGCCATTATAAAGTAATAAGTTATTGTTCGTATGTTGTGCTGTGAAACCATTGACCCGATACTTTTCTATGTGTGCAAGAACCAAGTCAGTAGCCTTTCAAATCAATGGTTGTCGTTAATTGCTTTATAACATTTCTTGGATTTGTTTCGTTGTTTGGTAAATCAATCAGGTCGTTACTTTTCTTGTTAGTTTTTTTTTTCACATGATGTTTTTCGGTCCTATATGTGTAAACTTCTATTTATTTACTCTCTTATAAACTTTGTCTCATTGGCAAACATTCCTCACCTTCTTATCCAATATATTTCATGTCAGTTCATGTACCGGATGTTGATAAGTGGTATAAAGATAACCTCGAGATCTAACAGTCCAACAGCAGGGGTATCGACCCAGTGCTCATATAAAAATATCACTTTCGATACATAAATATCGTGTTCCTTATATGGTGCTTGTCAGATTAACCTTAACCAGAAACACTGAAATCATAACTGACAACTATTACTAATGTTATTTTAACTTATCGGACGGAGCTTATGTTTTAATTTGCATAAGGACCTTCTATTTGAAGATGTATGTGATAAGGATGATTGTTATAATTTTTATTGAATTGTACTCGCACATCAGTGGCACCGACGCATATACAAACGAACTGAGTCTATGATATGGGACTTCATTGATGAGTTTATCCCAAAACCCCTGTCTATAGATCGACTAATCTTAAATACGGGAACTTCTTAAACCCCGCCCAGTCAAGTGAAAACAATCTAGTACTAGACATGTTCACCATAAGCCGATACCGAAACTGAAACCGATACCGAATCCGAAACTGATACCGATACCGAAACCCTTTTACTCAATAATATTGTGATATTTTGATACACTAGAGGAAGTACTACTTTAATTATTCAATTAACTTGAATCTATCAAAAAAGGTTAGTTAAATTCAACCATAATTAAATACACTAATACAAGTAATATACAATTTAGTTTTTGGTACTCTTTATCTTTGATATAAATTAATCATAAATCCGGTTTCGTCGTAGAGATAGAGCTGCGCATAGTCCTACAATAAGTGCAGTATCGTTCCTACTATGTCTTTAAAGAGAACCTATTATTAGGTCTTTCCATTTTTCTGTGGAAAGACCTATTGTTTTTCTTCTGATTATTTTTTTTTCTTCCGTCTAGTTTTGTTCTTGCAATAAATATTTGATTCGCAATATGTCGCTTAGATATTTGGTATATGATATCGAACAGCTTATGTGCTTTTGAAATTTACCCTGTGTAGCTGAGTACTTTTCTTTGTTGGAGTTATCTCCCCAAACACGGTTTTCCTTGTGTCCACTACTCCTTCGCAACCGTAAAAGATTACGACAAATTTATTTAATAAAATTGCACGTTATATCCTGCGCATGATTTGTCCTGTTTTGACCGAAGCAATATGAAAGCTCCATATGAGAGTTATTTCCCCTTATGCAATTGATATAAGTGATATGCATTTCTATCTTGTAAACCATACGTGATAGAGACCTAGGATCTTTTGATTTGAGGTCCTTGGTCCAAAAAATGAAAAATAGGTCAGGTTCAAAGGTCAAGGTCATATTCTTATTTTTGAGTTTGGCTTATTTTCACTTATTTCCAAAAATCGTTTAAGATATCAACAAATAATTTTTACTAAATTGTTAGTTGCGACATGTCGTAACACATCAATTTTGATTGTAAGAGTACGTTGAACGTTAAATGGAGTTTTCTCTCCTCTTGTATTTAAAAATAAGGTGATATTTATTCTTTAACCAAATATAATTAAGACAGATGGTCTTCTGATTTGAGGTCCTTGGTGTATGATCTTAAAATGGATGTCAAGGTCATAGCTTAATTTGACGTTCTAGATTTTGACCTTTGCTTTTACCTCATATGTATACATGATAAAGACATGAGACTTTTTTCAAAAGGTATTAAACCATTTAACCTTGACACAAACAACCGGACGTGACCTTGTGTAAATTTTTTTGTACTTTATTAATATTAAAGTATAAAAGACCAGATATTTTGGGAATCAGTGTGAAGTAAATAATCAAATATTTTCGAAAGTAACAAATTATCTTCCTTATATAAATTTTTTGTAAAAAAACATATATTTTTGGAATCAGCGTACAATAAGCTATCATTTTACAATTGAAATGACATTTTAAACTTAGTTCTACAACTTTCATATTAAAATACATTGTTTTTGGTGGAAAGACCTTCAACTGTTCTTTGGTTTTTCTTGGTTTTTAATTAAAAAAAATTCGGCCACATTCGAAAATTTCTGTTTCCCAATATGTCGCTTAGTTATTTTGTATATTGTATTGTATAGTTTATACGCTTTTGAATTTCACCCTGCTAAGATGAATAATTTTCTTTGTAAGAGTTATCTCCCTATTCCCTGTTTATTAATGTGTGCATCTCCTTCGTAACAAAGAAGATATCGACAAAATTCTTTTTTCCAACTTGTACTTTACATCGATCCTAAGGAATGATTGGCTAATTTGGATCGAAGCGATTCGATGAAATTTTATAGGAGTTGTCTACCTTTACAAACTAATTTTGTCGGTATGTTTTTTTTAACTCATAAACCGTTAACCATATAATCCAGGAATGATTTTATTTGAGGCCCCTGGGTCCTAACTTAGTAAATAAGGTCAAGGTAAAAGGTCAAGGTCAAGGTCTCAATGTTGACTTTTCCTTGTTTTGGCATTTTCTCCAACACCTTTAAAGATATTTATAAAAGAACAAGTGCGAAATGATTGCTTAATGGTAATGTAGATATGTTACATTTGGTCTGAACAATTTAACGGCCTCTTATAGGAGTTAGTGCCCCTGAAATGTGTAATTATCAGGTTAATTGATTATTACTTTAACTTTGTTCATTATATAGCCATATGACCTTTACCAAAATATTGGTTGACTTATGAGCTAGACAAATGCCAACCTGAAGTAACCTTGAGAAAGCCGGAAGTAACATTTTTTGCACATGTTTCATGAATAAATACTCGGAATCCACATATTCTGTAATCTAAATACATTTTCTTATCACTGTAGACTAAAAATGACTTTAATAAACCGGAAATTGCTAATTTAATCCATCAGCTGGTAAGGTAAAATTTCAGTTCTGTGTTACACCCCAGGGTACCGCAATTTTTTGGTATAAATTCTAAAGAGTAATGTCTTAAGAATATTGTAAGAGGTGTTAGACTTTTGAAAAAGTGTCCAAAAGGGGTTCTTATTTAAGAGTATATCAAAAATTTTGTTAAACACATATATACAGAAAAAGAAAAAATAACCAAGTATTCGGTACAATTTCTCTTATTAAATTGAATAAATCATATCCTATTAATACGGAGGTTATTTTCTATTTAATTTTTAAATCGTATAGGACCAAGAAAAAAAGGGGGAGGGTAATATCCAAAATTTATGATTTTGAATGAAACAAAGCATACATACTAGTTTTCTTGATAAAAAGGTATATTTTTTACATCGAAACATAGAGCATCAAGTAACTAAAGGCAGTTGAACAAAATTCAACGGTTAGAAAAGGAAAAAAAAACATGGAATCAATGACAAACACAAACATAAGCAATGTACATCACAGTCATTTAAAAACACACATCGTACTACAAAAATAAAGGAACTGTCAAGGTTTCAAGATCGATATTAAAGTTCTTTTAACAACAGAAAACCACATTTTAAGGTCATGAAGAAGGTCAATCAATAGAATCATCTTCATTTTCGTCAACGCCATCTACCGAATCATCATCACCATCATCTTCATCATCTTCGTCGTCATCGTCAGCCATAACTACGATTTGATTATTCTTCATGCTACAATCACTCGTACATTTGCAGCCGTCTGTACCGGATAAACCTTGTCGAACACATGAACAACTTTTGGTGGCACAACCAGCTATACATGAATACCTTATCAGTATCAATAAAGCATCTTACCCTGGCGTTTGGTCTAGCCAATTGATGCTGATTAAATCGTTCTTAACAATCAAATCATGGTTGTTTGGCGATGGAACAGTGTTGAAGAGCAGATTTCCTAATCTTTGCCTGAAAGTTGTCCCGTTTGATGTGCTTTAACATTGCATCTTTTGTTTTGGGCAGTAGATGACAAATGAATGTTTTTTGCATTGCAAAAAATTCTGAATATTAATTCATTGATGTTATTATTATCGTTTCATATATAGCACATAAAAACCTCTCGAGTGTTTTTGACAGTTCTTCGCATACCTCTTCAAAATTTTCACCAAAACGGAACAGACCTTCTGAAAACTCCACAGAACGTGTTAAAACGCCGAATGCTTTGCTTTTGCCCTTACCAGACAAAGCAATAACTAAATCACAACCAGAAAAGGCGTAAAATCCTAGCAGTGCTCTACAAACAATCTCCCCCAATTGTTACGTACGTATCAGAAGAATAATATTTGAACTGATACAATTCTGAAAATAGCAGCCCAATACTTCAACATCAGATTGATTTTATTGAAATGGAATCGTAACCTTTGTAAGCTGCGTGTTTTGCATGAAGAAACATTTTTTGTCGGCTTCTTCCTGTTTGCTTAGAAGCTGAGTGCATTTTACACTTGACACTATTTCATTTTCAACAGTGATACAAACAAATCAATTCCTTCAAGTGTATAAAATCTATAGGATTGTTTACTCCATTCCGACACAAGGATTTAACAAGAGCAACTTTGTTTCTACCAACTGACAAACATTTCTTCCATTGCCGAGGACACGATTGTAATGGTCTCGAAATTATTGTTATGATTTGCTCTCCCAAGGACCTGCGATCCCGTTCTTATTTTTTTATGGATATTGTGGGATACTGATCAGTGACAAAATCAATACGGGGAGCTCTTTTTGAAACTGAAAGGATGGTTTTAAAAACAACATTTGTCAAATCAGAAAAAGACTTGGTATCCTTGTGATGGATTGAATGACTGCCATGCCATCAAATATCCACATGCTTGTCAGGAATAGCTTGCATTTGTTCAACGCCCTTTTCTAAAAGACCAGCAAGGACAGATTTATTTGCCTTTACAGGTGTACCATCAACGTTTACAAGAGACCATGGAAGAGGACCTAATTTAAACTTGAGGACCTCTCGCATATCCAACTGTCTTGTCTGGGCTATCACAAGCAGGCGACAAAAAAGATTTATATCTGCTTTCAATGTGTTGTTGTTCTTATCAGTTATTAACTGCTTACCTTTTATTTACTTTGTTGAAAATGTAAGCAATGATTGTCTTTAAATTGGTTTGAAAATGCCGATTGACGTTTGAACAAGCCGTTCACTGATGAAATTGTCTGATACCAACTTTCCCTTTTCATACGCGTCGCACATTAATTCAGAAGAAGAAACAGTACCCGAGGACAAGCCTGGTAGCTGCTCAGATGTCTAAAATGGATTTGTTCAGCTTTGCAGTGTTTGAACCAATTTCAAAACGTCAGTTTCATCTCACTTCATTCGAGTTTTGTCAAGTTCTATGTGTGTGGATGCTTCAGGATTAACTATTCATGCCAAATCTCGACATTTTGATGATATTGAAGCTCTTTCATGTGCATTTAGCAACCAACGTTTAACAGAACCTTTATTTAAACTGAAACCAACAATGCCACCTCTTGTTTTGGTATCTTTGTTCAACGTTTGCTCGATTGTTTGGTCAACTGGAGATCTAGAAAATCCATGAGAGCTTCTCTAAACACAAAAACCACCAGATATAAGATATACATGGGCATTAGGATATGTATTTGGCAGATTTTGGATATGAAGCAAATATACTGACATGTATCGGGGATAGTTTTGACGGTCATTTGCGAAAAACCATGGTAGCATTTTTGCAACACATGCCAAATGAAGTTCCAAATTACCTTCCCTTGTTGCTCTTATAAATACCAATAAAAGTTCGACCATTTCTATATAAGAATTCCAGAACTTTTTCATTAGTCCCTCACTTAGATTGCAATATACACTTAATGCCTCAAATAGTTTACCAACATAAGGTGACATTAGCAAGGTTTTTAAGTTGTCTTCTGTTAAAATTTGTCTGATTTGAGCTAAGATTGACAGAACAGATGCTGAAAATAAGAATCGAGAAATTCATTCTCATCATTTGAATTAAGCCAAGAACCAAATGCTTCCCAAAGTAATCGTTCGAAAGCTTCAAATACAATTTCGAGCAATCGCAGCGCTCGATTATGATATTACCTTCAAAAACACAAGTCAAAAAACCTGAATAAATAAATCCAACAGGAGATCACCAAGCCCTGTATCGCCAAACTGTTTCCCAATGACTGCTATAAAAGCACATTAGTGTGACAATATGTACAAAATTTGTAAAACAATAGTGAAGCAATAAATAAGTAAGAAGGAAAAAAAAGGATGAAAAGCACTATCAAATGAGGAACAATGTACATATAACGAAAAGCAAATAAATAGTAACCAGATGGTATGTCAAATCGACATAATTTTGTGCCAAAGAAAGTAAAAAGTATAAACAAATTCCCCCAACTGACTATTTGACCTACGTTCAAAGCAATGTTTGTCGATTGAATGAGTTAACAATCTTAACTCAATCACCACATAGCTAAAACACAAAATGTAATCAAACACATCTTTATTGAGTTCTATAGAGTGCACCTTTTCAAAACGCAAAAAAATAACTTTAATTTGTAATTTTTTCATAAATATTTTGTTACATATTTACTTTATAAAATAATTTGTCTCACAAAAAAAAAACATAATCGACAAATTAAATGTTTGTTTTCAGTTGCAAATTGTTAAGCTTTAAAGTGCGTGTGTGTGCACTCAGATATGAATATATTGTCGACTGAATCGAAGACGGTAATGTGATGATTTCCGCTATTTCACGATTATTTGCACGTACATATGTCTTATCGAATAATTCATATTTTAGACGATATATACATACTGCAAATACTTTAAACATTGCATACTGGTCAATTTTAAAGTTTAATTCACAAAATTTAATATTAAAGTTTTATATCTCTTTTAGTTGTTTTAACCTTTACTTTATTTTTTTTTTAATCGCTTTATATTAAAAATGTTGAGTAGAATTACTTAGTCGTGATAGCTAAATAAGGGGACCATTGTAAGGGACGTTTTTTAATCTCTTTCGAACACTTTTTGTTTGGTCTAACACCTTGTATTTTATTAATAAGATAATGAAGTTGAATTCTATCAAACAAAATCGCGGTACCCTGGGGTCTAACACAAACTCCTTAACTAGAGCGCTTTTGAAAACTAGCTGATGGACTAATTATCTTCTGATTAAAAGGTAAAAGTATATAGAAACTTTATATTTTTGGAATCACTGTTAAAGAAGCTATTATATGAGACTGAAAGTGACATTTACGTTACCGGAAATAGCATATTATCTACCTTATTTAACTCAAAATTATATGAAAATTATTTATTTATTGAATCAGTATGAAGAAACTTGCTTCTTTTTATAATTTCTTTGATGTGGAAAGACTTTCAATTGTTCTCTGAACAATTGGTTTTTAATTTTATAAATTTTCGTTTGTCTTATCATTCTTATGGAATGTTCTAAATAAGCCCTTCTTGTACATGTTGTACATATCTTTTCATTGATGAATTTTTTTTTTATCGCAATTATTGCATTTTTATAGCGTAGCTGCCTTACAATACATTGTATATGGTGTTGCAACATGATGTTCAAATGGAAATATGGTATCGCCAAGTATATATCAATCTGTAATTTATCGTACTATTGTTATGACATAGGAGACCAGATTTGATGTATCTTCTTTTCCTTCCTGGGTGCATTATGATTTATGCTAATATACTGTATATGAAGATGTCCACTGTCTGTTTTTTTTTGGTTGAGCAATTTTTGTTATTGGAGGTGACATTAAAAACAAAAAACAAAAGGAGATGGGGATGAAGATGAAGATGAAAGAAATGCAACCCAGCACACCAAGACGGACCTTCAAACGGGCTTCCAAAAAAGCAAAGAAAACATCAAAATGTATAACACACTGTTGAAAGTAGTTTTGCCAAAAGCACACAAGCTTTTTGGATCCTCCTCTTATGGTACAGATAACATGTAACAGTTGTCGTACAATTATACTGAAATAAAAAGGTTTGCCTTAAGAATTACTCGTTTTTGTTTTATTTGAAAAATAAAGGTTATCTTTCTAATTTTATATGTATAGTCGGAAGGATATTACATATATTCTAGAACAATGTACAGTTCGTTCTCTTCGACAAACCTAGCTTGATGATTATTACAAATCATAAATAAATTTATAACATGCATTAGTTGTATTTAATACTCGTTGAATATAACTTTGCGTTCTTGATATATTCGTATAAATTGTTGAATTGAAGTGATATTTCATCTAGCATGTGTCTAGTGTATTCAAATTTCAAAATCAAAACTGGAGTGTAAAATGGTTGAGTTTGTTAAACATTATAAACATTTACCATTTACCTCATTTCTATTTTTGGTTTCTGTTTCTGTTTCTGTTTCGGTATCGGCTTATGGTGAACATGTCTTTTACTAGGGGTGTATGTTAATAGAAGGAGCTATATAATCAATAAAGACATAAAATATGACAATCAAGGCAAACCTTATCTATCATAGATATAGGAAGATGTGATATGAGTGCCGACAAGACAATTTTTCATCTAAGTAACAATTTATCAAGGTACGGTCTTCAACATGGGGGCCTTGGCTCACACCGAACAGCAAGCTATAAAGAGCCCTAAACATTACTAGTGTTAAACCACTAAACGGGAAAACCAATGGTATAATCTATATACAAACGAGTAACGGGAAAAGCTTACGTACTACATAAACAGACGACAACCATTATGTATCCTGTATATTTATATTGGGTTATATCCTCTTGAAAATGATGACGTGTTTTGAATTTCGGATCAAACTTGTTCTCTGACGTGAACTTTAACTGCCAACACCGGGTCTTCAAGAGGCGTATATACTAACGATTCTAGAACAGCGAAAGATATATTGGCAAAGGTGATTAACTTAAAAGTAGCAAAAAGTATTGAGAATAGTCATCAATATATCTGTATACAGAGTTTCCCCTGGGTCAATTATTTTTTCGCCACCTCTTTCGCCAAAACAATATATTTTTCGCAACATTAATTTTTTTTTTCGCCAAGTATCAAAAATATATTTTTCTTATAAAATTTTCCTTTTTTTCACCCCCCCCCCCTAAATAAGATGAGTTTGCCCCATTTCTGTCTAGGATTATTCTATCAAACTTGTCTTAGTCTTCATTGCAATGAATAAATACTAAACATTAACCTTTAAAAAAAAAAAGAACTTTATAGGGAAAGTTGATTATATTTTGAACAACTTAAAGAGAAGGGGAGCACTTACTTTTAAAAATAAAGAAGATATATGTCCTGAAATATAAACAATTCTTGGATACCTGAAAGATGTACAGTTCTTTGGGAAAGTTTCTTCAAAAATATAAACATTTGCCCTTTTGTACTAAGAAGTGGTTTTTACAACAAAACACAAGTTTGTTATCACTTGAAATTGATCCCTCATGTAAGGTGTAGTCATTACATTAAAGGGTTACTCTCTTTCGATGGGTTGGTCCAAACCTTTTGAAATGATTTCTTCATAACAACATTTTCTTTTCTAGACCATCGTAAAAATGTACCTACTCAAATCAATTGTCGATATCCAAGTTAAATGATAAAGTTTGAAATCAGAGACCTTTCTGGCTTTTGTACATTTTTCGTCAACAGTTTTCTTTTCTGGACTATCATTACAAGAAGAAGAAGAGTCGTCAAAATGTTGCTTCAAACACGTGTGTCGCAAAGTGGTTAATTATCCTTGATGTAACATGTGACGGACGCCATTTAACCATATCATTTTGTCAGTCAACACCTTTATTAATTAGTCCTTTGATGTCGATTGCTATAAAATGCAATCAGCTGATTATTGATTTTCTGTCAAAATCTTAACGAGTTCAAGGTGAATTACGAGTATTGTCTGATCAGGTAAATTCCGAGAAACCCGAATAAAGGCAATAAACAAGATGGTTGAAAATAAATCGTTATATATATTTATTTCGCCAAATTCTTTCGCCAATGACGAATTTTAATCGCCACAATTATTATTTTTTCGCACGCCAGCGAAAACCCTTTCTGTATATCTTGAGAAAATTCCTGTTTGTTCCTTGCGTGATATCCACAAAGGCAATAGTAGTATACCGATGTTCAAAACTCATAAATCGATAGAAGAAACAAAATCCGGGTCACAAACCAAAACCAAGGGAAACGCATTAAATATTAGAGAATGACGACACAACATTAAAATGTAACACACACAGAAACGAACTAAGCATTTGTCAAAATCCGATGAGAATAACAAATATAACCTCAAAACTAAATACATGATTTTGGGATAGAAAAGTATCTATGCCAGTTTCATGACAGATTAAATATATTCAACTTCTTTATCGGTAAAGTTTCTATTTCAGTTGATTAAGTTAATTGAAATGATTTTAAAAATTCAAATGGAATTGGGAATGTGTAATACAACAAGCCGACCAAATAGCAGAAAACAACTGAGGGCCACCATTGGGTCTTCATCACAGCTATAAAATCCCGCATCCAGAGTTAGTCGTGATGAAAAATATAACCAACAGTTTGTTGCGATAATAGTTCCCATGAATTATTTTTCAATATAAACAACTGTAGTAAACGACATCTTATTTAGGGGGAGAAAGCGAGAAATTTTGACGTCATAATTGAATTTTGATCGATGGAGAACTGAGATCAAACGAACCACACGTTGATTAAGTATTGTTATAAAATGGGTGCAGAAAGGGATACATTTACACACTTCCTGATTAAATGCAGTGAATTTGTAAAACATAGTAATACTTTTCTATTTGAAAATTATTATCAAAAGTTTACAACAGTAACACTCATCAAGTGTGAGGTTAAATTAGCCTTAAATTTTCATCCAACATCTGACATACTGTAGACAAATGACACAGGCAAATATGGCTTTAAAATCAAGAGAGAACGTACTCATAAAAGTTCATTCTAATAGTTAAAGCAAAATAAAAAAAAAGTAATACATATGGAACCGGTGAAAATTAACAACTAAATGTCACCGTACTTTCAACAATGAGCAAAGCTTATACCACATAGTCAGCTATAAAAGACCTCAAAACGACAATGTAAAACAATTCAAACGAGAAAACTAATGGCCTTATTCATATGCCAGCTTTAGCTGGCACTTATGGTAGAAGCATCGTTTTGGATTAAAGAACGATAACTCTCTCTACACGACCCATCTGAAAAGTTTCGTCACCCTCGTTAAATCTCGTTCTATTATTTTTTTAAAAGGCTGCCGAATTAAACGTTTCAACGCGACCTTGAAAAAACGGGGACATATCGGAATAATTTCGATTTTAAATACATGATTTTTTATTTGTTTACAAAAACAAGAATTCTGAAATTTTGGTAACTTGTGTAGTTTATTTAAATTTTATTGTACCACGGAAGTTACTGAAGTTTGGACAACAACATCTGATGCCATGTTTCGTCTGCCTCTTATTCCATTAACAGTGAGGTCAACAAATTTCCTAAATAATCACAGGTAGTTCATTTAAAAGTCACAAAATTATAAATAATTAGAAACCAATTGTTTAGAGAACAATTGAAGGTCTTTCCATCAAAACAATGTATTTTGATATGAAAAAATTGTGAAATTAAGTTTAAAATGTCATTTCAATCGTAAATAATAGCTTATTGTACGCTGTTTTCAAAAATATATGGTTTCTATACAATATGTTTTAAATAAGGGAGTTAATTTCTTACTTCCGGTTTGAAAAAATATATTTCCGATAATATTTGAATATTTACTTGACACTGATTCCAAAAATATCTGGTTCTTTATACTTTTATATTAAAAAAGTACAAGAAATAGCTACTTCCGGTTTACACAAGGTCACTTCCGGTTTTTTCAAGGTTAAATGGTTTGATACCGTTTTCCAAAAGTCTCATGGCTTTATCATGTATACATATGAGATAAAAGCAAACGTACCCTTGCAATTAAAATTTACATGTTACGACATGTCGCAACTAACAATTTAGTAAAACTAATTTGTTGATATCTTATACAGTTCTTGGGAATAAGTGAAAATAAGCCAAATTCAAAAATTAGAATATGACCTTGACCTAAGGACATGAAATCAAAAGATCCTAGGTCTCTATCACTTATGGTTTACAAGATAGAAATGCATATCACTTATATCAAATGCATAAGGGAAAATAACTCTCGTTCATATTGCTTCTGTTAAAATAGGACAAATCATGCGAAGGATATAACGAGCATTTTTATAAATTAAATTTGTCGTAATCTTTTACGGTTGCGAAGGAGTAGTGGACACAAGGAAAACAGTGTTTGGGGAGATAATTCCTACAAAGAAAAGTATTCAGTTACGCAGGGTAAATTTCATAGGCGCATAAACTGTTCGATATCATATACCAAATATCTAAGCGACATATTGCGAAACAAATATTTATCGCAAGAACAAAATTAGGCGGAAGAAAAAACAATCAGAAGAAAAACAATAGGTCTTTCCACAGAAAAATGGAAAGACCTAAAAATAACATATTTAGCGTAAAAGTTCCGTCCAGCCATGGGAACACAGAAAAAAACTCTGCAAGCAATACATTTCGGGATAAATTTTTGTATGATGGCCATGCGGCATGAGGGGTAAACTTCGGGGTACTGGGCATGGTTGTCAATAACTACTTATGTTCATCTGCCACATAATTCCCAATATCACGTAGCAGTGATAATGAGTCAGCTTTTTTTCACCGAAGCCCTTCAGCGCTATCAATTAAAATTATTTAGTCAAAATTTTACACTATTATTAAGGTTTATCATAACAATTTGGCAAATACGGCCGTCTTTCCACCGAAAAAAACTGTGTACAGACTTAGCTGTGCGGTTTCGGAAGTTTTTTAGAGATATAAAAGTTAAATTCATTTTGCATATCTGAAAGATAAAATCGTTTTTGGTAAAGATCTGGATTCAAAATAATTGTTTTTTGTCCTCTTCTTGAACAGATTTTTTTCCCATCAATTTGGGAATTGAATATTTTATTTTATAAAAAAGAAAAATACCATACCCCTCCTGCCTTTTGAAGTTCAAAGATTGCTCCCTAAACATTTTCCATCTGAACTTATTATTTTATTTTAATTAAAAACTGTTTATGTAGCCTGCACTAGGACATTCGTCCTGAACATGCATGAAATATTTGCCACTGGACGTTAAAAAATCAACAACCAATCAATATATAGGACATTGTCTTGTTATAAAGCTGGCATTTAAGGTAGCGCCTTTCTCATATTATAAAAAATGAACGTAAAACAAATATTTAATATATAAACAAACGACAATCAGTGAATTACAGTCTCCTGATGTATTGTTGATAAGTTACATAACAATCGAATTTCTTTTTAAAATCTAAGGGGAACTCCTAGTGAATGTTACCGCTTCGTTTCGAATAATATTTCTTATTTCGGCAGATTAAAAATAACAATTGAGTGACTATCTTTTGTCTATATACATGTGTATTACAGTTTCATCGGAGTAACATGCACAAGCTAGACATATATATACATATATATACATATATATATATTACTTTGATCTACGACGTTGGCCTTATGTTCTTTTTGAAGGACCAAGGACCTCAAATCAGATGATCCTATTTCTATTACTTAAGACTGATGAGTTTCAATACATTTCTCTGATGTCAAATTTATAAGGGAAAATAACTGTCTTATAGAATGTTCAAATCACTTCTTGACAGTCTGAGGATATAACGGGTATTTTTGTAAATGAATTCGTCTGAATCTTTTGGTGTTGCCAAGGAGTAGTACAAACAAAAAAAAACAGTGTTTTGGGATATAGCTCTTACACGAGAAAGTGTTCCTTCAGAGGAGGCTGTCAGTTGCAAAAGCATATAAACTGTTCGATATAGTATACAAAAACTCTCTTGAAATAAAAGTACAGTGGATGAACACAATTGGGCGAATGAAAAAATAAACAATAATCAAAATTAATTCTAAAGATGCTTCTTCATTAAAGAGGGAAGACCTATTAATTGACCCCACGATAAAATCCCTATAGCTAAATTCAATGACAAATGGTTACTGACATGTGTTATAACGAAAGAGACATATCGTTATTGTCACATTGTGTAAAAGTAAACAACCATCATCTTGCATTGTACAAATCATAACATATACAACACCTTTTGTACATAATCGAAACTTGCACACGACATATAAACTGTAATAACATTTGAATCTCGATTTACCTAACATAAATATAACTTCTCAAATAGACAGTCCTACGCTGTACAATGGAAAATATGAGATGAATTAGTTTTTTTGAATGATTGTGCACACGAAATAAGTCTCACAATATCCTATGGTGATTCTGATTGCTGAAAATGAAAAGCATAACAGTTGTTTCTTTCAAACCTGATTTAAGGTTTGTATGCATTTGGTCATTATGATGTTGTCATTCGTGTGCATGCATTAGTAGTTAAGACAGCAGTGGTAGTGAAATAAAGGTGAAGACGAAATGTTCTATAAAATTGAGAAAGGAAATGGAAAATGTGTCAAAGCAAATACATCCCGACCATAGAGTAGTCGACAGCCGAAGGCCACCAATGGGTCTTCAACACATATCACATATTATTAGCATTGATACTTGGAGAAAGACGCCCGTTTTTAAGACACATAGTAAAAATTTACACAGGTAGTTTTGCATGACGAGAATAAAATCTGATTTTTAAGAGTTCAGTTTTGACTATCATATTTTTAACAAATTTAGATAAACTGTACATTATTGACATTTCTTTCGTTACCAAAAAAACACGTTTTGGTTAGAAATGTTTTAATTGTGTGTTAAATCTTCGCTTTAATTTTTTATTACTTCCGCGTTAGATTTAAGTTGTTATTGCTCATATAAAAACTAAATCACAACAATGCTACACGTCAAGAACGATTTACGATTTTATCAAATGGCAATGGCAATAATCAAATGCTCTAACCCATCACACGAATGCATAACAACTGTCATATTCTTACCTTAGTACAGGATTGCACCTGGTTCTATATCATCACAATTGCAATAAAAAGACAACAAGTTCCGTGTAATTCATTTCTGTTACGTTCTGGTACATTGTAGCTAAACCTTTTACTTGTATAACATTAACTTCAAACTCTATTATATTAACAACGGTAGTTACAATGTTATATTGATAATTTTAATATTATATTAGAGCTAAAAAGATTAATTGTGAAATGACAAGAGTTGTTCCTCTTCAACCAAGTTCATTGTAACAAGTATTTCTTCAGACTCGGAAACGAGTTATATATAACTCTTCTATAGATTTATGTCAACACTTTACATTATTTTCAACTATCAATAAATGTTGGAAATATATTTGCAAACACTACCTTCTGATCAAGATAAGATTGTAACCTATGTCTAGGATTAACGAAATAATGAATTCTGTTGTCAGGGGATTATCTTTATTGCTTGATAAACTCTCATGTGCTAAATAGTTTTCGCCTCTGAAAAGATTTAAAAATTGCGTATGACAAAGAAGTTTGTATATCTTCACAAGACAGTATTTCAATAAATTTACTGTCCATATCAAGAGTATCAATTAAAGTTCTAGCTTTTGCAAACAGTTCACACCTAGTATCGTCATATCATGGGCAAATCAACAAAAAATGTTTTTCACTTTCAAAATCGTTCCTATTACATAGTCGGCACAGTCTTTCATCTACTGGTGTTCGCGGTCGGGCGTATCGTCCTGTCTCGATAGCCAACGGCAGAGACCCGCTACGGAACAGGGAAACAGTTCGACGCACATTTTTTGGGAGTTGTAGCTTAAGGTATCGCTCAGTTTTAACGTTTGTTTTGTATAAACGGTATGTCCTTAGTTTATTTTCTTTTCATTGTTCGAATCGTCAAACAACTCTTGTTTGAAGTCATCGTTATCAACAACATCAAAGCGCTGTTTTATTGTTCGCATAACAGTTTTTTTTGTAGAAATTAATGTATCATTTAGAATAGCAATGGCATCAACGGTTTCAGCAAAACTTTTCACTTTAACGTACCGTCCTTCACGTCGATGTTTAGTCAACTCGGTAATCTTTCGAGTTAAACGCGTATCATCAGATCGCAATATCCGACTTAATAATCGTATACATGCAGGTCTTTGTTTCGTAAAACACGAGGTCCAACCCATATCTCCTCGAATCGCAGTATTTGCCGTGTATCTTCCAACAGACATGAAAAATTCAGCTGCTTTGTTCTTAATAGAGTTTATTATTGAATGCACTTTTGTGCCCCATATTCCCGAGCTATAAACTTACACTTGTTCAACCATAGTAGAATACAACTTGGAAAATACAGAGTGTGTCATTCCACCTGCGCTGAAAAATTTGCTAAAGAACGCACCGAGTGCTCTGCTCGCTGATTTTGATAGTTCACGTACAGCTTTGTCATACGTTAAATGTTCATCTTACCACATGTTTGTCTTGAACAAGTAAAGTCAAAGCTACTACGATCGATAGATTGATTTCGGAACAGACGGATTAACATCAAGCTTCCACTGACTACACCAATCTGAGACAACATCTAACATTTTTTGCAAACTATCTTCATCGGTTGCAATAAGCGCAATGCCGCACTGTAGATTGTAAATGCGTTCGGACAAATCATTAATATTGATCGCGAACATTGCCGGTGATAACAAACACCCTTTTTTTACACCACAGTCAACATCAAACCATGGAGTGTAATTATCATTCGGACTGTACATTTGCCATTCTCGTAAAGTAACTGTATGGCGGGAAGGAATTTTCCGTGAATACCTGCACGTCGGAGTTTATACCACAATAGGCTTCTAGATACTGAATCAAACGCCTTCCTCATGTCTATAAAACTGACGAATGTAGATTGTTTTGATATTTTTCTGTTTGATATAACTGAAGTAAGGCTATATATATGCTCTTCACAACTGCGTTTTTGGACGAAAGCCATTTTGTTCCTCACACCGAATATCGTTGTCCTCTAAATGATTACATAAACGTGAATTCAAGACACTACAGTAGATTTTGCTCGGTACGGATATAATCGTGATTCCCCTGTAGTTTGTTGGGAGGTGTTTATCGTTTGTTCCAACAATTGCCAATTAAACACCCTTTCTTATATTTCTTGTAATGAAATATTACAATTAACATGTTCAACCTCTAAAAATCATGTTGTCCGGTTTTGTTTTCTGACAACTAAATCATTCAAAGAATATATAAGTAAACAGGCTTTTGATTTCTCACAAATATAACAGATTACAGAGAAAACATGTCCCTCACTGGTATGGTTTTAATACAACGAAAGCATGTGATAACATTTTGCATTTTTAAGGGTCTTTTCAATGTTGTCCCAAGGGGTATTTGTCCTCCTGTTACCACTGTTTTTTTCACCTGTGCAAACGTTTAAAAGACACAAGATTTCATGTCATGTAATGCAATGGGAAGAGCATCATTTCCTGGATGTATGACTCCACATGTATAGGTGAATGGCAGCAATGAATGGAAAAATCAGAACTCCCCAAAGATCAAAATTATATTAAGAATATTTTTTTTTTGTTCTCTATTGTTGCAATCTTTTTGTGTACCGTTTGAGAATATTTCATTGGCAGTACCATAACAGTAAATGTTTTTTTTTATAGTATCTTATTAAATTGATATGTAGATTGAAGTCATCACAATTGCAATAAAAAGACAACAAGTTCCGTGTAATTCATTTCTGTTACGTTCTGCCATGTTACCTATTAAAAAGTAACAGTATTGCCATGATCAGTACATGTAACAGGAAGGATGTTAAAGACAATTTCACTGATGAATCACAAAGTTTATCTTCTATATGCAAACCATTTCTTGTAATATAAGTTATAAACATCATATCAAATAAATCTCAACATAATATACAGTATATTCCATAAAAGACAGGTTTTTTACTTAACAGCAGAGAACATTGTGCAATTTTAGTATAGCATGGTAACAGAAAGCAATTTATTCAAGAATTTTCCATTACATAGGCAGATTCTACATCTTGCAAATAAGGTTTCAAAAGATAAATGACATTGTTTGCTGTTATCTTCCAATTGTGACCAATTTGATAGGATGTATTGTTCTTAAACTATGAAATAAATGTAAAGCAATTGTTTTAAAAGAATAAGTATTTCCTTAACAACTCTGTCCTGACACTTGTCCTGTTACTCAAGATTCTTTCATGTTATCGAAACATCGGACTATATTTGAGTATATTAGTATTTCTTTACCTTTTGTATTGAAAAAGCTAAATACAAAAATGGCTTTTGATAAAATATTGTATGCTATAGTAGTAAACCAGATACAGTATATTTAACTTATTCTTTATTTGCATTTTAAACTTTTAAATTTTTTTCAAAATAAGTTCACTTTCATTTGGCAAATAAGAAAAAACTTGAATTTGCACCATTTTTAAAATATCAATTATTACCACATGTAACAATTGTTTGAATTACAGACAACAGTTCCTAGATCCTCAATGTGTGTTCCTCCGTGTGTGCTATTGAAAGACCGGTTCTAAAGATATTTTTTTTCTTAATGCCAAAAGTGAGACATTTTTAGATATAATCTTATGAACCAAAATTATAGTTGTCAGTAAACAAGTTCAGAATTATTGTCTAGGAAATGACATGCACTTCAAACGTAGTGAAGTACACTCGAATCCCAAAGCTACATTTTAGATTTATATCTTTTTAAATCATTCTTCTGTACCTAAACGTTCTTTACATGAATTTCGCATACAGCTTGAACAAAGAACACATTAACAATAACTTTAATGTTATCAATACATAATTCGTTTCATTGGGATATATACTCATTTTTAACTTCATCGCACATATATGGATACTTCAATACGTATCGTTATACTTCAGGTCCACAACAACTGTATATGTAGATATATATTAGTAGATATCAGTCTTAGGTCTGTTTATCCATCATATAATGATAAATGTATGTTGGTATCATGATCAAACTATTGTAAAATTTAAACGAGTTCTGTTATTGAGTTCTTTTTTTATTTCGATATTTCTTTTTTTATCCTATTAGTTCAACAGAAAAAAAGTACCTTAACAAAAATGAATACTTCTTTCCAAGGACGATTGTCAGCTTCAATGAACGGAGAACCCATATTTGTCCCCATTAAGTCTAGAAAAAAGTTTATTTATAGAACAAAAGAGAGAACTTATTTTTAATAAGAAACCAGACTGTCATTACTTTAGTCTCAAGATAGCAAGAATAAAAATTTGTCAGGGGTTATACAAGAGGGACAATGTAATTTGTTATGCAACATTTTCTTAGATATGTGGTAAATTAGTTGAAATATTTGAAATCTCTTGAAATGAACAATATGTTTGAAAAAATATCTTAGCCAAATGTTTCCTTTTATCAATATTGCCTAGTCGTCTATGCAAAGGTTCCCCACTTCCTTTTTTTAAACTTATATTACGGAATGCTAGTTTAAAAACAATAACATTAAATACATATGTCATGTTCTCCAAGACTTAAGTATCAATCAGTTCTTTACGTCGTAACTGCAATCACCTTCCCTTTCATGAATGTGACCTACCGAATTAGACTATTTACCGGATTTGTAATCGCATAAGCAACACGACGGGTGCCACATGTGGAGCAGGATCTGCTTACCCTTCCGGAGCACCTGAGATCACCCCTAGTGTTTGGTGGGGTTCGTGTTGTTTATTCTTTAGTTTTCTATGTTGTGTCATGTGTACTATCGTTTTTCTGTTTGTCTTTTTCATTTTTAGCCATGGCGTTGTCAGTTTGTTTTAGATTTACGAGTTTGACTGTCCCTTTGGTATCTTTCGTCCCTCTTTCAGTTCACATCCAACGTATTTAGCATAAACAAGTTTTTAAGGTTGTCGTTAGTTAATCTCTGTATTAACATTTTGTAAAGTGTTTGTTAGTTTCCCCTTAAATCATTTCACATTTTATATGTTGGGTAATTCTAGCATAAAGTAACTAGGAGACTTGTGAATTCTGGCTACTAATTACATGGTTGTCTGTAATCAGTCATACAGGGGGAAAGTACCATTCAAAGTGAACGTTGCAAGTTAATAAATGTTATATTGCCAATCAAAAACATAATATTTGAGAAAAAAATTAAAGTAACTCCTGAATCTGTAGAATCAAATGCCCAATTATTTTTCTTGTCAACCGATGATGCTGTTGGAGTAGAAACTTGAATAGAAACTTTTTATAAAACATTTAATAGAAAACATTAAAATGTCATCCTTTTAGATGGAAGTATAATTTAAACGAGCATTACTGAAGAGACATGTATTGTCGAAATGCGCATCTGGTGCAGGAAAATTGGTACTGTTAATGTTATTACTACCACTGTGTCGATGCCTGTGCTGGTGGACTGTAAGACCCCGAGGATATCTCCAGCCCAGTAGCCAGTACTTCGGTACTGGCATGAAAATACGGATTTTTTGTGTTATTAAAATTTACTGTTACAAAATGTTAAAAATTATTATAAATCAAGGAATGTATCTCCCTCATGCAAAGCTTTGTTTCTGTTCACGGATTTAGCTACACTTTTAGGTCCTTTTGAATTATAGCTTTTCATCTTTGATATAAGCTTTGGTTTTTCAAATATTTAGGCCACGAGACATGTATTGTTGAAATCCTCATCTGGTGCAGGAAATTTGGTACCGTCAATATTATTAAATGGGGTTCGTGTTGCTTATTCTGTAGTTTTCTATGTTGTGTCATGTGTACTATTGTTTGTCTGTTTGTCTTTTTCATTTTTAGCCATGGCGTTGTCAATTTATTTTCGATTTATGAGGTTGACGGTCCCTTTGGTATCTTTCGTCTCTTTTAAACTTAGAATAGCATTTGTACTTTAACATTCGTATTTGTGTTAATATGTTATATTGTTTTTACTTTTATTAGCCCTTGATTTATTTCTGTCTTTTGTTTTGTATTATATAATTTAGATAGATACACAAATGATACATTTCCTTATTGTTACATTGTAAACTAAGTATGGTACAAATCTTGAAATTTCATTGGACACTAGTAAAAACTAGTTGGATAAAGTTATCGGGAAATTAATAAGTGGCCAAGTATATATAGATTAAAATAATAACTTATCAAAGATTTTAAGATTGTGATTTCGGAAGGCATTGCAATAACCGACAATAACAACATTAATTTATACCAAACAGGTAATGTTTTATTAAATATTTTAAATTATGAGGGTCTTCGTATTTTTTTTCTGAAACAAAATATTTTTTTGTACATTGTACATGTTAGTTTTTTCCTTGTTTTCACTAAATGGATGTTAAAAAGAATTTGATTATAAAATTAGTTTGTCTGTTTATATTTCACATAGTAAAATTGAGAATGGAAATGGGGAATGTGTCAAAGAGACAACAACCCGACCAAATAAAAAACAACAGCAGAGGGTCACCAACAGGTCTTCAATGTAGCGAGAAATTCCCGCACCCGGAGGCGTCCTTCAGCTGGCCCCTAAACAAATATATACTAGTCCAGTGATAATGAACGCCATACTAATTTCCAAATTGTACACAAGAAACTAAATGAAAATAATACAAGACTAACAAAGGCCAGAGGCTCCTGACTTGGGACAGGCGCAAAAATGAGGCGGGGTTAAACATGTTTGTGAGATCTCAACCGTCCCCCTATACCTCTAACCAATGTAGAAACATGATTCCTCTGATGAAAAGAGGTGATTATAATTTTTAATCATTCGTTTCCTGTAAATTACCAGAACGTTTTTTTGTTCTTTATAAAATTGTGTCTGTGTGCAATTCATGAATGTAAGTGAGTTGTTATATAGTAAATAATTTGATTCTTGTTAATATTTTTCTTATTTATATTTTTTTTGTATTATATTTGATTAAAATGCGTCCAGGTTAGTCTTTTTTATTTATATTAATTGTGTACTTTTTGTTGTCCTCTTGTTTATTACCATGATCATGCAAGGTAAGTTATATTTAGATCTGTGTTGTTTCTGTCGGTAAAATAGTGTCTATCTTAGTTCAAGACAAAACTTGTCTTCAATCAAACCTCACCAGTTCTACTGGGTTTAGTCGGTTTTTATAGACGTTTATGTACTTTGTAGATATCTATAGGTTGTCAACTTATAAATCCGTTTGATATGGTTGAAATAAAATACCTTGATCTTAGAACCTTGAACTTTGTCTTCTACTTGATATTGTTTATTTAAGTATAGGCTGAAACTTATACATTTTAATAAAAATTGCTTAATAAAAATACAAAGCAAACAATTTATGTAACATTTCTATCAATTGTTTGATGACTGCGATATACGAAATTTAGGCATTATTTGTTTACAATGGTCAACTTATCAATTGATTGAACGAATACAAATTAAGGTTATAAAAAAACAATGAACATGAATTCCAAAAGCAGCAAACCTGTTCGCATCCACAGGGTAATCGTTTTCTGTAGGGAATACATCACACTAGAAAGTTGAACAATCAAAGTTTGAAATCCGATGAGGCTCTATTCTTAAGAAGATATAATAGGGAATCTTTTTAAGAAGGTAACTCTGAAAATATTTTTGCCTATATTTTATACAGTGGCTGAAACAAGGACTTGTTTTAACTGCGCCGCAGAAATGCAAAGACGTCAATATATGACAAGGAGAAATAATGCAGGTCAGATTTTTTTGTATATAGTTTTTTTTTAATTGCACACTTAAGCATCGCTCCATTGATAAGTCTTTTTTATCTGCATATAACATGCTAACGAGAATGAGGAATAAAGGATAAACAGTTGCACATTCATCAAACAAAAGTTACCAAAGGAAGATTTAGATTAAAATTATTACTTTTTTTTAAGTAAAAAAACAATATTTCTTAAAATATTAATGCGAGACTTTGATATTAAACTTGGTTTCTCTGCTGTTCCATTGTTTTTTGTTTTATTTTAAAAACAGTGCAGCGAAAACATATGTCGAATGTGATCAAGAATGCTGCAAAATCGGCGTTTCAGCTGCAGAAAAAATTAAGCAGTCGACTGTGGTATGTATACTTCATCGTAATTATCCTTTTTATACATTAAAATGAGGTTCAGAAAGACTGTTTAGTATACTCAATCGTAATTATCCTTTGTGTTACATTAGAATCAGGTTCATCAAGACTGTGGTAGGTTTAATCAATCGCAATTATATTTTTTTTCCTTGAAATGAGGTTCAGCAAGACTGTGGTTAGTATACTCAATCGTAATCGTTCTTTGTTATACATTGAAATGAGGTTCAGCAAGGCTGTGGTAGGTAAACTGAATCGTAATTATCCTTTGCTTTACATTGAAATGAGGTTAAGCAAGACTGTGGTAGGTAAACGCAATCGCAATTATCCTTTGTTATACATTAAAATGAGGTTCATCAAGGCTTTGGTAAGTATACGCAATCGTAATTATCCTTTGTTATACATTTAAATGAGGTACAGCATGGCTGTGGTAAATATATTCAATCGTAATTATGTTTATCATCTTGCAATTAAAATTTAAATGACTAGTTTGCACATTTAAGTATATTATAACAGGCAAAATAGACGACATAACATTACTAAATATAACTTTCCCTGAAAGAAGCTGACAGTATTAGGCTATCTATCTTCTTCTGGAATTCAAACTATTGCAAAAAGGAAGAATCAAATAAAACAGTTAAAGTGGATACCACAGGTCAACTGTTAGGAATATGACAGTTGTTTTCCATTCCGATGATGTGTTTAAAGCTTTTAATTTTGACATTTGAAAAAGGACTTTCCGTTTTGACCTACATGTATACTCGTATTTATTTATTTTTTTTAATTTTTGGACAAAACACAAGCAGGTCTAGAAAAGTATCAACAACAACCGGTTGCAATAAACATCAGCATTGATTCAACCGATTTCAATAAGACCCTACGTGAAATAAGCACCCCTTTTAGTTCAAGCGAAAAACGAACAATTTTGGAAATTCTCAATAAATCAAAACATTTGTTTCCTGTACTTCCGTGTCTTTTATCTTGTGTCAAATTAAGAGGTTTGGCTATCAACCAAAAACCTACTATTTTCTTCTAAAGAAAATGCCTGCTCCAAGTCAGGAATATAACAGTTGTCAATTTAATTGATGTGTATGAGGTTTCGATTTTGACATTTCATTAGTACCTTTCCGTTTGAATTTTCCCCGGATTTTGAGATTTTACTTTTTTCAAGTAAACGGAAATAAAAAATTATGTTTCTTTTTTTTTTCTACAAAATAAGTAAAACTGATTCATTTACATTCACTACAAAGCAGGGAAATTGGATGCCTGCACCAAATCATTTGCGGACGAGGTAGGACTTGACAAGGAAAAATATTGTTGTATAAAGTTCTTGTTTTTTCCTTCATTTGCACAATTGCATGTAAGCATCGCTCTACGGATAGCAGTCCTTTTCGTCTACATATACATATAACATGGTATAAAATAAAAATTATGAATAAGGGATAAAAAGTTGAATCTTCAATAAATGAAAGTAACTAAAGGCAGATTTAAGTTAAAATTATAGCTTCGATACTAGATATATATTATTGACAAATTTATAATTTAAACAAATATTTGTTCAAATATTAATATGACACTTTTATAATATACTACTTTCTTGTTTTAAAAAAGTGCAGAAAAGGCATATTTGGAATGTGCGAAACAAGACTGCACTTCGGATGAACTAGCCAAAGCGGCTCAGGAAGGTTGTGGTAAGTATAATAAAACGCAATCTCTCTTTACTATTCATTGAGCTATTACAATATATGGGTTTCTCATTGGTGTGTCTTATGAAAGCGAAATTGGCGTTTGGCGTATTAATTCATAACAAATGTACTTTCGACAAGTTGTTTCTTCCTTTTACGTTTCAGTATTACATGTACAGGAAAAATACACGACCCCTCTTTAACAAATACTATTTCCTCTGAAGGACAGTGACAGTCTTGTATGGAAGCGCATATGGTCGGAATCATTAGTTATGTTGTGTGTTATAATTGGAACCTAATCATCATGTGGCGTCAACTTGTCGGAATGGTGAGGAAATAATTGCATTACAATGTCGACTTGTTAATATAAATAGAATTACTTAGTAATAAGAAGTCGACATGATGGATTCAACTTGTTAATCGATCAAGTCGACATCTTGTTTATTTGAAGATGAGTTAAACCACGTGACTACTTTGGAAAAACATAGGTCTATTTTTAAACCGATTTCAATATTTCGTTTGTTTTATGTGCCTCGGTTGTATGAGTTATTTTGTATGAAAGGGGAAACGGCAGTCAAATATCAGAAAAATGTACTAAAAAAATAACAATATTTCTGACATAAGGGGATATACCCCCACCATTTAGTCAGGCCGTTTATTTTCCTTAGTTCTCAAATGGAATCAGTACTATACTAAATTCGTGAAGGATTCCACGTAACCCTTTGTTTTGCCTGAGATTGCTGTTGACTCTCAAAAGTTTTTTCTGTAACATACAAGATTTAAAAAATATATTTTGTCTGTAGATGCTTTATCTTTAACTAAAAGATTAACTCTTCTACAACGATACACGCTTTATAACATAAATGGAGATTTACAAATTTATCAGGACAAAAAAACTTTTATTAACTGCAAAACAAAACTCTCAGAATAATACTTCGTGTCTTTTTGTTGTTGGGATGTACAATGCAAGTTCCCGGCCATGTCCACGTATGTGTTTTATTTCTATTTGTATCCATCTGATGATTTAAGCCTTTTTCAATTGATTTTTATGGTTCATTCTCATGTTGTAATGTTACACCACTATCGCAGGTTATGGGAGGGTTAGGATCGCGCTAACATGTTTAACCCTCCACATTCTATATGTATGTGCCTGCCCACTGTCCGGAGCTTGTTATTCAGTGTTTGTCGTTTGTTGATGTGTTACATATTTTTTTTTCGTTCATTTTTTGTTCATTAATAAGTTCGTTAGTTAACTCGTTTGAATTGTTTTACATTTATCATTTCGGGGTCTTTTAAAGTGGACTAGCCAGTATGGCTTTTGCTCATTGTTGAAGGTCGTACGGTAACCTATAATTGTTAATATCTGTGTCATTTGGTCTCTTATGGAGAGTTGTCTCATTGACAATTATACCACTTATTTTTTTTATATACTTAAGAAAACATACCAAATCAATGAGAAGTAAACAGCTATATGTCACTATATGTTATTTAACAATGAGAAAAAACCCTACCGCATAGTAAGCTATTAAAGACCCTGAAATCAAAAATGTGAAGAAAAAAAAGAGAAACATAACAATCTAAACGACGAAGACGCCGACGCCATTAATACCGACGACTGAATAAAGAATTGTTTTGTCTCACTTCCACGACATTAATGTCGCAAGCTCGACACAAATCAAATGACAAGTACTTGATTGCAAACAAATGGAACACTTGTAATCATCTCACACTCAATTACAGGGAAACAACGGATAATATATGTTCCAATTGTCGTAACCATAATTCCTTCAGCTTTTCCTTGAGAATGACCTACCGCATTCTACCAAATTACTGGGTTTATAATTTTATGAATATAACGACAGGTGACTCACGTTGATCAGGATCAGCTCACTCTTTGAGATCTCCGTCGGATTCTAATAAAATTCTATCGGCCAGTAATACCGATCTATTGAGTTATCCAGCTACAAATGATTTTTTATGGTTCTTGTTGTGCTGTGACAAGTTTGAGCTGGGGTTGAGCGCTCACAGAGTGACTTGTTTAACTCCGCCACATTTTTGATATGCCTGTCACAAGTCAAGAGCCCGTAGTTCAATAGTTTCTGTTGGCTCATGTGTTTCATATTTGTTTTTTGAAAATTATTCTTGTTATAAGTAAGGCCGATACATTTTTCATTTGAATTGTTTCACATTTCCGCGTGGTGGTCTGTTATAGCCGACTATACGATTTGTTATAGGTCGTACGACTGCCTGTAATTGCTGACATCCTCTTTATCTAAACTCTGGTAGCTAGTTGTCTCATTGGCAATCACACCACATTTCACAAATTTATTGAGTAATGGCGTCGACGTTTTCGTCATTTAGATTGTTAGATTTCCCGCCTGTGTAGTTTTACATGTCATTTCGGATTCTTTCATAGCTTACTATGCGGTAAAGGTTTTGCTGATCTTCTTATCTTTATTTAACTAACGGATCGCTTCCCGTGCGCTTCCGTCGATATAATTCACTGCGATTTTACAAAGATACTAGGGAACAGGACAATTGTTTTTTGCAGTAAGTTAAATTAACTGTTATGTAAATCTCCATGAATTATAATATCAGTTAATATTTTAGATCATACAAGATTTTAAAAAATGTTTTTTTGTAGATGCTTTGATTTAATAGATCAAAATAAAGCATCAACAGAAAAACAAATATGTTCTAAATCTTGTATGTTTCAGAAAAATAGACTTTTTATAGTCAACATTACAATTATTCACTGACAGCAGCAATCTCATACAACAAAAGGTTCCGTTGAATCCTTCACGAATTTATCATTATACTGATTTGATTTGAGAACTAAGGACAATAAAAGGCCTGACTAAATGGTGGGGGTATATATCCCCCTTATGTCCGAAATATTGTTATTTTGTAGTACATTTGTATGATATTTAACTGCCGTTCCCCCTTGTAATACAAAATAACTCACACAACCGAAGCACATTAAACAAACGAAATATGGAACTCGGTTTAAAAATAAGACCCATGGTTTTCCAAAGTAGTGACGTGGTTTACCTCATCTTTAAATAAACAAGTTGTCGACTTGATCAATTTACAAGTTGAATTCATCATGTGACTTGTCGACTTCTTATTACTATTTCACTACATTTATATAACAAGTCGGCATTGGTATGCAATTGTTTCCTCATCATTCCGACAAGTTGACTCCACATGATGATTAGATTCCAGCTTATAACACACAACATAACTAATAATTCCGACTTATTAGCAACAAAATAACTTAACAAGGGGTGTACAATATTCGCTTCCATAGTCTTGGGATATCTAACTCAAACTGGAATTCAAACTGCTGCAATACATGTAAGTAAGAATAAAACAAACATGTTGACATTAATTAACAGCGGTAACTTTTCCAAGTCAGTCATATAAGTTGTTTTTTTCTTCCTTTGATTAATTTGAGCTAATGCTTTTGCCATTTCAGAACTTCAAGGGACTTTTCATTTTGAATTTTGCTCGGATGTTGATATTGTTGTTATTTTACTTTTCTCGGACAAAAACACACGCAGGTCTAGATCTATAAAAGTATAAGAAACATCCGGTTTCAATAGACATCAACATAAACATCAATTCAACGGAGTTTATGAAGATCCTGAATTAAATCGGAAAATTGAGATCATTTTTTTAAATTTCAAAACAAGTTATGTCTGCATTGCCTTGTCGTTTATCTTTTTGCAAATCAAATAAATTTATATTTATTCAGTCAACCGAATGAAAAACTGATGCATTTACATTTTATACTGGCAACACAGCTTTACCATTTTACAGACTACGTAGCCCTAAAAGTTGATATGTTATGTAACAGTTCGTCTCTCCCTCTATTATCATTCTGCCATAATAAAATTGAAAGCAATCTGAACTATAAGATTACTTAACAATTATTCTCATACCAGAAATTAGCATCCGTTAACTATATAGTACATGTTCGACATCTGTTTAAACAGGTTCATCCAAATGTTGAAATGTCCCTTTAAGATGCCTCTTGGTTGAAGGATAGACCATTTTGAAATCAGACCAAATTTCCATTTAATTGTCGCATAATTGACTGTTTTTCATATTCTTTATATGCATATTTGTTTTCTAGAAAATGTTATTAGGTTGCCGACACAAACTTGGATTTTTGAAGTTTTTTAAATTTTCATAGAACGTTTGTAAGGGCATGTTGACATCTTTTTCTATTTTTTTTAATAGTATTTTAAAAACGTTTTTTATAAAAATTTGATTTCCTTTGTTTGTTTTATTTTTTTTTTAAAAGAAAGGAAACAATACGAGTGAACAATCAACAAGCAATTATATAATTATAATGTAATATAATAATATTTTTGTATATTTCACGATAACCAAAACCAAAAGTTACAGAGGTTTAAACTTAACTTGTTTTTTCATTACAGGTGCCGGAAGTATTATTTTCAACCTGGCTGTAATTGGTTTATGACTTACATTGTATATGCTGGTTTAAATGCCGCATGTTTAATACATGAGTATGAACAGACATGAAGATACATTTACATGATAACAAACAATGTTTAAGATGTAAGTTCCTCGCCTGAACTTAATCCAATTTGATAATTTGTCACTGCTTTGATAGACCAAACTAATGTGCAAATCTTCTTTTAGACACTTGCATACATTTTTTTGCTTAATTTAAATTTAAATAAATTCATTTAACAATTATTGTGATTTTCTAACAACAGTAATTATGAATTGAAGTGTGAATACCTCATACCCTTTTGCACCAGGAAATTTAATAAAATATCCTAGAATATTGATCGTTTTGTATGTACAGCATTGGTGCTGCCTATCTTATCGACATTTTTATATCCGTTACTGTTTCTGAACTGCTAGACAGAATTCCGTTACAATTCCACAGAAGATTACTGTCAGTGCTTCGGTACTGACATGATTAAACAAACTTTTCTAAAATTGTCCGTTTATAAATTTTGAAATTATTATGAAACTAAGGTTTCAACTCCCTCAGGCAAAGTTGGCTTTAGATGAATTTGGCTATTTATTTTAGGTATTTTTAACATATAGCTCTTCAGCGATTTTCGGTACTTATACATCTTCGGATTTCAAATGTTTGGCTTTGAGCGTTCCTGATGAAGGTAAATCCAGAAAAGCGCTTCGGACGCAATAAATTATTAAACGTGTTGTTTTATATTTGTACCTCCTCTTTTAAGTTCTTTTCAAAATCCTTTTTGGTAAATGTTCTTTGTTAAACACCGAGAACGGTAACATAGTCGCTCATCTAAATTTAATAACGATGTATCTAGTTCTACGTGTTGTTGTGCTCTGCAAGCTAAAAATTGGTATTTACCAAGAAGTTAAAGAAATATTGTCATACTAAGATTTCTTTGGTCCGAGAGTTAACCCTTTTTGGAGTTGTGCATTCGTTTAGCTGTGAAGGATCTACAAGTACGAAAACATATTAAATCTAGTTTTTGAGAAACAAGTTCTCTACACCTTTAAGATCATTTGCAACCTCTCTAATATGTTCACAAGTGGCCTGTTTCAAATAATTTCCGAGCACACCCATGTCACTAATCAGTCTTAAGTTTAAATGTAGATTGAGCTTCGCTCTCCAATTATCTAGATTATATCAATTGCAATTACTAGCTGTAGGAAGTAAAAAGGATGACGACGGATATGTCCCAATTGTCGTCCTCTTGTCTTCAAATGTGACCTACCAAAGTCGACTTATATTTAGTTATACTTCAATGAGCAACATGACATAAGCAACACGTGAATTAAAACTGTTTATCCTCCCTGATAAACAACATCACTCCGGTTCGTGTTGTACAGTCTTTCTGTGTTATAGTGTGAGTTCATAAAATCAGGTAATGTTGTCATTTGCTCGTTGTTTCGGTTTTTTTGTGCATAGCGTTGACATTCTGTTAACATGTGATTTTGACGCTTGATTTGTGTTAGAGAAATATTTTGTTACATTTATACGACGTGTTTTACAACAAACAATTAGCATCCCCATGTAAACAAACTAATATAAAAAAAAGATGTGGTATGATTGCCAATGAGACAACTCTCCACAAGAGACCACTTTGACAACGAAATTAACAACTATAGGTAACCGTACGGACTTCAACAATGAGCAAAGCCCATACCGCATAGTCAGCTATAAAAGGCCCCGAAATGACAATGAAAAAATTCAAACGAGAAAACTAACGGCCTTATTTATATAAGAAAAAATAACGAGAAACGAATATGTAACACGTTAACAAACGACTACCACTGAATTACACACTCCTGACTTGGACAGGCACATACCTAGGACAGTCTTATAACAGTACAACATAAGAACTATAATAATAGGTTGAAAAAGGATTAACCTATCAGATTAACAAAAATACAAGTGGACGTGACCGGGTACCTGATGTACATCCCAACAACAAAAGCCCATCTTCATGAGGCGTTATTCATAACAGGCTTACGACAAACAGAAACTTTTGAGAAAGAAAGAAAAGAATTCAAAAGTAGTATTGAATTCTGGCTCTCCTATATAGACGATGTATTCTCACTAAATAATTCAAAACTTGGCGACTGTTGCACGCATCTATCCCATTGCACTTGAGTTAAAAGATACTTCAGATAGAGTTATAATTAAGTTTGTCTCATATCTTGACATCTAGAAGTTGACATAGAAAGTAGGTTCCAAACAAAACTTTCTGGCAAAAGAGACGATTTCAGCTTCCAATTGTAAACAACAATATTGTCCCACTTTTACCGAATCAAGGCCATGTTACATTTGAGAAATAATTGAGATAATAGTCAGAATTCGTCCTTTTGTGTTGATGGAAATAAATGAATCAAAAGCAAACTTTATAGCTTTTGTAGAATACTCAATCACCAATTCACTAGGATTTGTGAAATGAAAGCACACACTTAAATGTATGTGATTGACTGGCCGGTCATGAAACGTGCAAAACTTGAGAATGGCCAATGAAATGTATAACAAACTGTAAACTAAATATCATCCTTATAGAGAAAATAGTTTAACTGGATGACGTACATGTTAGTATGCTCTTAAAGGGGAACAAAAGATACCAAAGCGACAGTCAAACTCATAGACCGAATATAGACTGAAAACGCCATAGCTAAACACAAACGGATAAATAGTAGTACAGATTGCAAGATAAAGTATAGAGAACTAAACATTAAGCAACACGAATCCCACCATAAACTAGTGGTGATCTTTGGTGCACCGGAAGGGTAAGAGAATTCTGCTCTACATATGGTACCCATGTTGCTTAAGTTATTACGAACCCGGTAAATAGTATAGTTTGGTAGGTTACATTCGTGAAAAGGGAAAATCAATAACGTATGAACTGACAGATATATACTCTATATTCAGGCGCTGCTGGAATTTTAGTTTTAATTTAAAAAAAACATCACGAAATATAAACCCCATAATTGTTTCAGATATTTGTTATCCAGAATGATGTTTTTAATTAAGACAGTTCTTCAATGTATCTTTCAATTTGAATGTTGTTCACCTTCCATACCTCATTATTAACGTAGTTATTGCTTAATTCAAGGGATGTTACCTGTCCATTTTGTCTTAAAACCACTAGACAACCAGAGACAAGGTACAACAACAGACAGCATCATTGAATAATTTTGTTAGATGCTAATTTATTAGAACCGCAAAAATTGTAATCAGTTATATTTGTATACTTTCTTTTAAGCTGAACTACTAGTATGTCTGATTCAATAGATATCAAACTTAAGATACTTAGAAGAAACGGAAATCTCGATTAGGTTGGGGATTATTGCTTCCGCCGCATTACCTTGTTAGAAATCGACATCAAACGAAATACAGTCTTACTTATTGTTTAGACATCTGAAGTCTATTACAATAAAATTAACGGTACCAATTTTCTTGCACCAGATACGCATTTCGACAATGCATGTCTCTTCAGTGATGCTCGTGGCCAAAATTTGAAATCCAAAGCTTATAAAAAAGATGAAGAGCTATAATCCAAAAGGTCCAAAAAGTATAGCCAAATCCGTGAAAGGAATCAGAGCTTTGCACGATGGAGATACATTCCTTAATTTATAATAATTTCTATCATTTTGTAACAGTAAATTTTAATAACACAAAAAATCCGTATTTTTACTGGCTACTGGGGTGGTAATACCCCGGGGACTAATAGTCCACCAGCAGAGGCATCGACCCAGTGGTAGTAATAAAATTAACGGTACCAATTTTCTTGCACCAGATGCGCATTTCGACAATACAACCGTTTTTGTTTTATATATGTCGTATGGTTTTTATCACAGCAACGTGCAGCATACTTTCTATTCATTTAAATATAAACATCTAAGGCCGTGTTCACACCAAACGCCGTGTAGAGTAAACATGTTTACAATTAGTTTAGTGTAGTGTACACTGGTTCCTCATTGCATTTGTTCACATCTATATACCGTGTTTAGCTACCTGTACATAAGATATGTTCCCACTTGTAAACTATATGTCATTTAAATGTTCATTACGTAGAACTAAATTCAAAATATTTGGACAATTTTTCTAGCGATAAGGGAACAACCATTTGACTTCAAAATGGGGTGGGGATGAGGGGGGGGGGGGGGGGGTTTGGAATGGAAATATTCCGATCCTCAATTTGATAAAATAAAAATGGTCATACAGATGATAAAAAAAATATTGTGAATCAAGAGTTCCCCCATACATTATAGTGTTAAATATTGGTAAAAAAAAGAATTTGATCACCAGCATCGAAAAAAAGGAATAAAAACGTACGCGAGAAAAAAATCTGACTCAGATAAAAAAAAATAACCCTCCCCCTGTTTTAAGTTAAGTGGTTGCTACTTTATAAAAGCCATTTTTATAATTTGTAGTAGTTTGAATATACTAGAGATGTCTCGATTACGCATTAGAAAACGTTAGCTGCAGCAGCGTGCTTACAGCCGAAAAAAAGGATTGAGATATTAGGGATCACTACATTTTTATCTTTTCTGTTCGTTTCAAATGGTATTTCTTCTCCAAGGAGTGTAATGTATTGATTGTTGATGGTCATCAAACTACTGGATTTAACCAAATTAATAACACCAATAAAGTATCACATGTATTGTTCACATCAGACAAGCTAACAACATCCGGTTACACAAGTATAGCTAATAACCAAAAAGGTTAATATGATTAAATACCAAAATGAATAGGAAAGTACCAAATGAATATTACAGATATTACATTTCTCCCCTTTTACTAAAAAAATATCTTTATTTCCTTGTTCTTTTAAATTTCCAAAATCTAGCTTTAAAGTATAATCTTTCAAAACTTAACCAGCAAAAATTTACTGAAAATGTAAAGTTTGTCTTTTTAAAATATCAAAATTAACATGATTAACCTGAGTATCAAGTAAATGTATGAAAATACTTTAAAATTCATAATACTAAATTCTTGACTAGAATTTGATTTAACAAAAAAAAAACAATAAAAAATTGTCATCTCAATTAACCGTCTATAAACCCAAGTAGACAATTGTCTCAATTGTTTAAAACAACATCTTTGTATCTGGATGGTAGTTTCCGGTCACGAGTTGGTCTAGACGGTTTGGACGGCTCTAGACTTGGGACGGATTTCATCAATTTGTTAGACTGAGCTTTATCATTAATTCCACCATTCTGATTTTCTTTTAACACATTTTGATTCTCACTAGATATATTTTGATTTTGAATTTCACTATAGACATTTTGATTTTCACTATTGACATTTCCACTATTGACATTTTGATTTTCACTATTGACATTTTGATTTTCACTATTGACATTTTGATTTTCATTATTGACATTTTCACTATTGACATTTTGATTTTCACTAGATTTCCTTTCAATGAATCTTTTAATATGTGTGACATTTCTCTTATATGTATCACCATCATCATTTTGAACAACAACACTATTTCCATGCTTTTCCAGCAGTGTGAATGGTTTCGGATTAAAGGTTGTAGACAATTTATTTCCTCTATTTTGTTTCACTAAAACAGAATCTCCTGCTTTCAAATCATTTGTTGTCGCATTCCTTCTTGTGTCCGCATATAGTTTTCCTTTCTCCTTCCTTTGACTATCTCGGTCGTGCACTTCAGTGTCGTCATGTGAACGGATCTGAATATCAGGTAGTTTTGTGCGAAGCGTTCTATTAAATAACAATTCAGCTGGGCTTACACCTGTAGTACAATGAGGTGTTGACCTGTACATCTTCAAATACGTTTGTATTTCAGTACTCAAGTTCTTTTTCTCAGCATTTGCAATACGCATGCGCTTCAGCAATGAACGGTTCTGACGCTCTATTTCCCCATTGGCGGCTGGCCATAAGGGTGTAATTCTTCTATGAACAATACCACTTTGAACCAAGTAGTTTTTAAAAGTGTCACTTATAAATTGAGGTCCATTGTCAGTTGCGATCGAAATAGGTAAACCATGTATAGTAAACATTTTGTCCAGAGCATCAATTACACGGTCTGCGCTTGTGCTTTTACTCATAATTGTCACTTCCAACCATCTTGAATAGTAATCAACAACGGTAAATAGATATTCTCCAGACGGCAACGGTCCTAAAAAATCTGCTGATATCTGTTCCCACGGTTTAGACGGAAGAGACGTTCGTATCATCGGTTCTGGTTTCTCTGGGTTTGCGACAAGCTGGCACCCATAACAAGACTTACAATACTCTTCAATACTCTTGTCCATGTTTGGCCACCAAACTTTTGATCTTAATGTTTGTTTCATTAAAACAATTCCAGGATGTCCCTCGTGTCCTAACTTCAGTATCTGATTCCTCAATTCAGTCGGTATAATAAGTCTTGTTCCACGAAGAACAATATGACCTATAGAACTAAGTTCCTGTTTCACTGTTAAATACTGTTTGTTTAGCAAGTCTTGTCATCTTCCATTTAACAAACAGTTTCTAATATTTTGTAATTCTTTGTCATTAAGTGACATTTTATCCACATCTTCAATCTTTACAGCGTTTGGTGTAGATTCAGATGCAACAAAACGTATATACTCCTCAGCTTGATTTATTTCTCCTTGTTTTGATTCATTTTTCGGTACCACTAACAACCGTGATAGAGAATCTGCAATATTCTGTGATCCTGGAATATATTTCACAACATATTTAAAAGGTTGCATTCTAAGCATCCACCTTTCAACTCGAGCACATGGTTTAGACTTAGGCGAGAATATAAATTCCAACGGACGATGATCTGTTAGCAACTCAAAATCATGACCCAGTAAATACATATGGAACCTTTCACAGGCCCATACTAACCCTAACGCCTCTTTTTCTGTTTGTGAATACTTCCTTTCGATAGTTGTGAGACTTCTGCTTGCATAGCATATGACTTTGTACTCATCATTCTGTTTCTGTACTAGAACAGCACCTAAGCCTACAGGGCTTGCATCTGCAATTACTTGAGTTTTCGCTTTCAAGCTGAAATAGCTTAAATTAGACGCATCCACCAGACCTTTCTTCAATTTTTCAAAAGAATCATTTTGTTCTGGTCCCCATTGAAATTTTGTCTCTTTGTGGAGCAAGCGGTGTAGTGGTTCTGCTACAGTTGCTAGATTTGGTATGAAACGACCAACAAAATTAAGTAACCCTAGAAAACTCCTGATCTCAGAAACTGATTCTGGCCTTCTAGCATTTACAATTGCTTCAATTTTAGACTGAGACACACCAATCCCATGTTCTGATAACATGTGACCCATAAACTCAATGTTTGCCATGTTGAATTTACACTTGTCAATATTAAGCGTCAGTCCTCTTTCCTCTAATCTTTGAAGAACAGCATCGAGTATGTCATTATGCTCATTAGAAGTAGAGCCATACACAACAACATCATCAAAAATGTTTCTTACTCCTTCAAGTCCTTGAAATACCTGACTCATTACTTTGTTATACATCTCTGGGGCGCAGTTTATTCCAAACATAAGCCTTTTATATCGGAATATTCCTTTATGTGTCATGAAGCAAGTTATCTGTCTAGACTCAGGTGTCAGTTCAATTTGATGGTACGCAAGTTTAATATCTAACTTTGAGAAGACTTTACTTTGATTCAAATCTTGAATTACCTCATCTACAGTTGGAATTGGATATCTTTCACACATGACTGCTAAATTTGCGCGCCTCATGTCAACACATATGCGTATATCACCATTCTTCTTTGGTACAACCACAATTGGCGATGTCCACTGACTTGGTCCATTAACGGCTTCAATAATGTCCTGTTCTACAAGTTCATTCAGTTTTTCTTCTAATTTTCCTCGCAAATGATACGGTACACGACGTAATGGCTGAATGACAGGTTGAATGCTTTTGTCTATAGGAACTTTCAATTGAAAGTCTACTAATTTTCCCACACCTGAAAATACCTTTTGAAATTTACTTGTATAGTTAGTTTTCACCACATTATCAGTCACTGTGTTAACATTTGTCTCTATTTTCAATACACCAAGTTCTATTGACGTCTAATGTCCAAGTAATGCCTGGCCGTCTTCCTCAATCACGAAAAAATCAGCTGAAACACAGCGGTTGTTCACACAATCATTTGTATTAAAACTGCCTGCTATAGTAAGTGGCTTGTTACTACCATAAGCGTACAAATTCTTAGACGATGTCTTAGACTCGCACTTAATCTTATTCTTCTTTAAGTGTTCCCAAAGTGTCCTATCTATAATGTTTACAGTTGCACCAGAATCAATCACCACAGGAACATCTATACCTCCAACATTAACTGTAAATTTGCTGACTTTGCCTTGATTCCCATATACTGTAAATGCATAATCATCATCTTCGTTTTCGTAATCTGGTTCACTGCATGTATCATCTGCAGACTCAACATGTCGCACATTTGTTTTTCTTGAATAGTGATTCTTTGAAATTTTTTTCTTCGACTTGCAACATTTTTCAAAATGTCCTTCATTTTGGCATAATCTGCATTTCTTCCCTTTTGCTGGGCATTTTGGATCTGTTTTGTAATGTCCAGAAAACCCACATGCATAGCATGATATTTGTTTAAACTCTGATTTACTTTGATTTTGTTTCTTACTTGCATAAGTTGAAACTTTGTTGACAGATTCAATTGGTTGTTCTATCGAAGTTGCCTGTTTCTCTGCAGCTTCCATTGCCTGTGCAGTTTCACGCAATTGCTGTAAGGTAACATTGTGCCTTTCTAATAATTTTCTTCTCAATCTCTTTGAACTACATTTGTCTATTACTTGGTCGCAAATAGCTTCGTCTACATTACCAAAATTGCAATAAATTGCCTTTTGTCGTAACCTAGTTATAAATTGTTCAATTGTTTCTTGGGGTTTTTGTTCCATTGCCCGGAATTGGTTCCTTTGAAAAGAGTTATTTACTTGCGGTGTAAAGTGATTGTTTTAAATTTCTACAGCAACTTCGTAAACTGTTTCATGTTCACCCGGGTCTCGTTCCACCAGGGTATAATACACATCTTGTACTTCCATTCCAGCACTGTGTAACAATAATGCTTTTTTCTGTTGTGCCTCTACAACTCCTTTACCTGTTGCATACAAATTAAATGATCGAAGCCAGCGTGTCCATCTTTGTCCCAACGAATTAATGTCATTGCCAACGTCAAAAAATGGAATTAAACCAACATCAGACAATATTGGACGTGCTTCTGCCATCTTTTATTATCCTCGATTATCCTCGTCGCCAAATTGTAATGTATTGATTGTTGATGGTCATCAAACTACTGGATTTAACCAAATTAATAACACCAATAAAGTATCACATTTATTGTTCACATCAGACAAGCTAACAACATCCGGTTACACAAGTATAGCTAATAACCAAAAAGGTTAATATGATTAAATACCAAAATGAATAGGAAAGTACCAAATGAATATTACAGATATTACAAGCAGTATTTAGTAAAGGAATAGGGTAACGTTTTTTTTATTTATTTTAAGTGTTTTTTAACGGATCTGATATACTAGACAAACATATCATTTACCTCACACTTTTTTTAGTCATGCATTTATGCGTGAATCGTTGTTTGAGTAAAGACCAGTGGCGAATATTTCTGTGTACGTCAAGTTGATTCGGGAAGACCTTTTCAAATGAATTAGGCAGCAACTATTTACTTCATTTTTTGTGGAGGGGAGGGGGAGCGGAGGACGGGGGACGTGAGCTATTGATTTTTTTCAGGACAAATTTTAGTGACAAGTCAAAATCAATTTTAGCATTATATAATAGTGGCAGCTGAGGGTGAAAACTGGAAACATTTTTTGTTTCCAAAACAAAATCCATAGCTCACCACCCCACCCCCTTGCCTTTATGTTTTATACTCAACAATAATAATAGCCTCCCCCCGAAAATCAATTGGTAGCTGCCTTAGCTTATGGGTTCGGCAATGATGCTGCTTTGAGTCTTGATCACTTAACCTACACAAGGCCTACATTGACTATCGACTGTGTGTAGATAAAACATCATTTAAACTACATGTAAACATTGAGTTTTATCAATGGGAACGCAATCGTGTTTAGTTTACGTGTGAGTTACACTAACACAACACCGATTTTAGGTCAATGTGAACACGGCCTCAGATGTAGTATGAATGCTAATACGACACCTATGCAGTCCGGAATGCGGTTCGATAAAATTGCTCCCCTTGTTTATTTCGCTCTCCTGTCAAATCATGTAATTTCGCTACCTCCAATGGTAGACGCTACAACGATGGGTGTCGTCAAGAAAGGTACGATTAAAGGAATCAGCTAGGAATTAGACGATCACCATTGGTATAGGTGAGTTGTTTAATAGTTGTTGCTTTGTGATAAATGCATGTTTTGGATTAATTGATAATCAGGAATAGCTGGAAAGGAAAGAAACGTGTTGCTACGTGAACCCGGAAAGCCCGGGACGAATTTAAAAAAAAAATCTAGAGACTATCGTTCTGAGTGTGCCACCTACACATTTAAACGTGTACACAAGCACAATATTCCCTATCTATGTAATGTGTTTTCATAATTATGTGATATAGAGCAAAAAAAGGTAGCAGTTTTTTGTGTCTTGTTGTTAAGCATTTCCAGGGGAGATAATGTTATTTTTCACGGTGTGTTTGATAGGTTTGTTACATTGTAACATTATTTAATACACACTCAGAAAGTGGATTAAAATAGCCTCCCACACTAAATTAACTGAATTTTAATTATTATATTTACCGTAATGCTATTATATAAACTTCGGAGGTTCATATCACTTATATTCAACGTTTGTATATCGGATTTTTTTTTACTATTGATGTTGAACGGTTCATAGTAAAAAAAAAATCCGATAAAACCGTTGAATGTAAATGATATGAACCTCAGAAGTGTTATGTGTTGTCCTTTAATATAAGACCGGAGGTTCATATCATTAACATTCAACATTTTTTATCGAATGTTTGTTATTAACTATCAATGTTCAACGGTTCAACGGTTCAACATTGGTAGTTAAAAAAATCCGATAAAAATGAACGGTTCAACATTGATAGTAAAATACAATCCGATAAACATGTTGAATCTTAAAGATATGAAACTCTGAAGCCTTACATTATAGGACTATCGTTTATTAGTTCTTTATCCTAACTAAATGTTTTTTTTTGTGGTGTATATTAAAAAAAGGGGGAGGGGCTTTTGAAACACCAAAATACCTTACAAATTTCAGGATTCGACACTAACACATCCTACAATATTTGTTTACATAATGAGAATTGAATTCCGATCCGTTTGTACGGGGAACATGTGGTTGCAACCCCCTCTTTAATTGCCTGTTCGATTTTTTTTTTTTTTTGCAGTGTCGAAAAGGGAGATAGACAGCAGTTTGATTTATCAAGAAGTTATGTACGTTCTGCTATACATTTGACAGTCAGTAATTATTCTGAAGTACACATGTCGACCAGAGGCATGGAACAGAGAGTAGAGGTTTTAAAGTACCAGATGCTTATCTGAGATTCCAATTTGAACTAAAGAAAGCAATATATAAAGATATGTAGGAGAAATAATCTATATGAATAAAGTTATGTCACAAAAGGAACTTGTTTTTTTTATATACAGAATTTGTCAAACGTCTCCATAACAGAAGAGATGTGAATGCATCCTTCATAGTCTTGTAATACTAATGGTAATAATTTATATAATTTCTGAGATGATATAGCAGTGCTATTGATTTCCCCTTTCTCCTTCTTCAAAGAACTTGATCACTTAACTCTTTCTTTTTTTTAAATTTTCGTTATCTTTTAGAATCATTTTTTTTTTTTTTTTTAAATAAAACAGTTTGTACATTCTACATAAAATATGCCAGTCAACCGCAAATGTTAACACCCAAAAAAGGTATATAGTATATATTCATTTTTCAACTTACAAAATATGCCAAAGGTTTAAGCATTCCAAACATTACTCTTGTACAAAACTGTAACAGATTATCAAAGACTATCTAGTAAGTACAATTTTAACCCAAGCCGCTGCTCTTTTAAGCACCGTTGTAGCAATGACTTGGTTGATTGTAAGAGTTCGGTGCAGAGACTGAAGACTTGAGACAATAACATGGAGATAAGTATGTATAAGAACAACGTTTTCAAGAATATAGGCGGGGGGGGTGGCTTTCGTCGGGGAAATATGTTTGATTAAACATAGGGAATCACTGGAGCAATACTGGAGCGAGCTCCCCTTAGCTCAGTCTTAATTCCTTGTTGATGGATTGTTTCCTGGATTGCTTTAGTAGAGTATTGTCTGCATGTTTCACACTCGAGTAATATATATACGCATGTGCAGTACATGAAATATGAAGACACCGGTGTACTACTATAGTACTTGGACTTGTTATAGTGAGCAAGTATGAGAAAAATAGAGTGAGCCACCGTATACGGTAAAAATTAATATAAAGGAACTTTGATATTCTTGAACACTCGGGAGAGGTGTTTGAGAAAATTGAGTATAGCATCTTATAATTGTCCGGCGACATAATGTGATACTTTTTATTATTCATACGATTAATAGACTAAAAATGTATCGAAAATATAGCACAAAAGAAATCATGAAATAACTCGGTGCAATCCCAATTTAAGATGCAAACACATCAAAAGAAAAACAAAATCACATCATATCTCCACATGACACAAAACAAAAACCAACTGCAATCAACAAATAAGACGCAAAGAATAAAATAAAAATCCATTCGCGGGCAACTACCGACTTATTATACTGTATGATCGAACACAAACATAGATCCCGCTAACATGTTTAACCCCGCCACATTATTTATGTATGTGCCTGTCCCAAGTCAGGAGCCTGTAATTCAGTGGTTGTTGTTTGTTTGTGTGTTACATATTTGTTTTTCGTTCATTTTTTTTATATAAATAAGGCCGTTAGTTTTCTCGTTTGAATTGTTTTACTTTGTTATATCTGAGCCTTTTATAGCTGACTATTCGGTATGGGCTTTGCTCATTGTTGAAGGCCGTACGGTGAATATGACACCAACGAAATAAGACGCAAACTAAATTACAAGAAATTGCAAGATAAATAAATGACGTATAAAAAATAATTCCGAACGACAATTGGTTAACACAAACAAAAGGAGTACAACGATATAAATTTATGCTACCCCAAAAACTCAACTTCACAATGGTCAACCAATCCGGGTTACTGTACTAAGGTGTAACAAAATGTGTAACAAAACTTTTTTAAATAATACAGAAATTATGACTGTCGGTGTAATTGTAATTGTTAAAGAAAAAAACATGTCAAACATGCAAATATTATTTAAAAAAATTAGTTTTAATCACTTAAAAGTCATGTGATGTTACATATATAGGACGGGTGTGTTCGATTCAAAAAATAATTAACAAAACCCCGTCATATAACATCCAACTTTGAAATTGCGTCCAAATGTCAAATTTAGGTGTGCCACTTTGGGAATGGTCTTAAACGATTGGCAATTCATTTCTCAATTTTTGTAATTTTTCCCAGATTTTTTCTATGTCCAGCAAAAAAAAAGTAGCAGTTTATAAGGAGACCCCCTAAATGACGTAACAGCTTGACTTATGGTCGTTTTGAAAACGATTGTTTGCAAGTTGCATTGTCAACAATTGTACAATATGAAAATTAAACAACGTGAATGCAAATATTTATAATTACTTTACGGAAAGTAACTTTTGTGACATCTTGACAACCGTATACAAAGTTCATTTCACTTTTCTACCTTCTAAACACAAGAGGTCGAATTCTTTTGTTCTATTTAAACCGCATATCGGACTGTATGCACAAGATTTCAACTGATTGTTATAATTACGACAAAAAAAGTATAGCAAAAATCATTTGAAAACAATTGCTCAGAGAAAAATAGGAAGTCCTTTCACCTCTTACGATTATTTTGTTATATCAAAGTTTACATTGCCATTGATCATGTCAAATTATAGCGTATTGTATGCTGATTCCAAAAATGTAAGGTTTCCATACATTTTCAATTTCAATAAGGGAAATGTATTAATACTTTTAGGTTTCAAAATGACCTCACGGTACAATATGATAATCAATGATAGTTTATTTGACACTAATAACAGAAATATTTGATTCAATATCATTTTACATTAAAAACAAATACTGAAAAATGGATGGATACTTTTGGTTTATAAATGGAAACTTCAGGTTTATAAATGGTCCCTTCTGGTTTTCTTAGATTATATTGCTTGCAAGCTTATGTGCAAATTCCATTAGTTTTATCATGCATACATTTAAAGTTGAAACATGTTAAAATGAGGAAACTAACAAAATGTCCTTGATATCCTTACACTAAAGTTATGCAAGTCCGTTTTCCTTTAATCGAGAAATATCTTATTTTTGTCCACAAACACAAAATCTTGTGATGTTTTATTTTTTGTTTCTCTATAAAATATGGAATAAAAGTGAGAGTTATTGTAATGTTATATGCTGATTCACCTATAAAATGTGCATTTATATTAAAAAAAATAACGATTATTAACACAAACGTTCCTGGTTCGATTCCCGTTCCAGGATGATAATTTCAGGGACTGAAATTTTGTTTCTGCCTTGACACTATTTGCAAGTATGGTCTCGAGGAAACGATGACAGTCCGTCGCATGAGGACGATAAATGGCTGACCCGTGTTAAGAGAGCAATATATCTTGCACGTAAAAGACACCCTGGTAGATTTCGAAAAAAAGAGCAGGCTAATGCCGCCAAAAGACAGCACCTACACCCACAAAGTAAACAGTGATTAATGTTAGTTTCAATAACTTATTTCCCAATCCACTATAAATAAATATGTTTAAACTAAAACGATGATTATTATCCAAGCCCATCCATTTTCCATCCATGTGGACCAAATAGAAAGGAATCTGAATCCCTTCCAGAGCACCTGAGATCACCCGTAGTGTTTTGTGGTATTCATGTTGATTTATGTTTCTATTTTGCGTCTTTTGAATTATTTTTTTTCTGTTGGTCTTTTTCTTTTTAGCCATGGTCAGTTTATTTTCGATCTATGAGTTTGAATGTCCCTCTGGTATCTTTCGCTTTTAAGAAACGTGAGTCTGGCTAGCGAGGGTATTGCAACTGTTCTGTTTCTGAGGTAGTAAAACTCTTTGTTAGAACCGGGCAGAGTGCGATATATAATGGTCTCAGAGTTTTCCTTATGTGAGTTGCCTGGTAGAAACAGTACTTGAATTCTGCTCACATATTAAATTTCAGTGGAAAAATATGAGTGGTTGCCGTAGTGAAATCTTTTTTTTTCTGAATTGTAGGTTTTTGAGAAATTAAAAAAAATTCGTACGTGTTTTTTTTTAGAAAAGAGCAGATTTGTACAGCATAGCAAGCATTGTAGTTATCATTTGAAAACTGTTTTACCATATTAAATTAAAAAATATGCGTGGTACTCTCTTTTAATTTATCATCATTGCAACATAGTTCTTTTTTTTCTTGGTGTTGTCAATTTGTTTTCAAGTTTGAATATCTCTTTGATATCTTTTCCTCTGATTTTCTTAGACACAGAAAAGGGGATTTGTATTGCAGGCTTAATTGTTTATATGTATATCCCAACTCGATCGCTAAGATTACGGCTGTAATCCAAAATTTGTTTTTATTTAAAATAAAAATCAGAAAACATATCATAATATGACAATCATGATTGTTGTTACTCTTGCTTTTTTTTATATTTATTTCAATTCTTATGATGTTTGCACAATGTTTTATAAAGATTTATTTATGCATGAAGGTAGATTTATATACCAACTTGTTTATTCATATATAATATTACAGCTTTGTGTTATCATTGACATTTGTATGAGTCAAAGTGTAATTAAAGGAATGAAAATCATAAATGGAATGTTTATGCTATATCTAAGCTATTTAAATGACTAAGGATTCATTAAAAATTTTCTCATACAACTGTCAAGGTTTAAATTCTAGAGAGAAACGGAGAGATGTGTTCGAATACTTGAAATCAAAGCTCTGTCATATTTACTGTCTGCAAGACACACACTTTACTGAAAAAGATGAATCATTTATTAGAAACCAATGGGGAGGAGAATGCATTTTTAATTCTTTTGCTTCAAATCAAAGAGGAGTTGCCATTTTATTTGCAAATAATCTTGAATATAAAATAGATAAGATAAAGAAAGATGATAATGGAAATGTTCTTGGTGTAGATATTACAATTGAAGGTAAAATTATAACACTTGTTAACTTATATGGACCAAATAATGACTCACCATCTTTTTATAATAAAGTTAATGAAATAATAGAAAACTTTAATTACCAACAAGTTATTCTGACAGGAGATTTTAACTTAGTTCAAAATCAGGCATTAGATACATATAACTATCTAAATATAAATAATCCAAGAGCAAGAGACAAAATCTTTGAAATTATTGAAACTTATGATCTTTTTGATTTTTTAGATCAATCAACTATGGGTATAATATGGGTGAAATGTCAGTATCCCCAAAAAGAGGGATAATTACTTGTATACCAAAGGGAGATAAACCAAGACAATATATGAAAAACTGGCGACCAATAAGTCTTTTAAACACAATATATAAACTCGGGTCTAGCTGTATAGCAGAGCGTTTGAAGTCTATTTTATCACTTCTAATAAATAATGATCGAACAGGGTTCATTCCTGGAAGATATATTGGTGAAAATACTAGACTAATTAATGATATTTTATTGTATACAGAAGAACATATTGTATACAGAAGAACATGATATACCTGGTATTCTCCTCCTTATTGATTTCGAAAAGGCATTTGATTCAATTTCTTGGAGTTTTATTGAAAGTGTTTTAGACTTTTTTAATTTTGAACCTTCTATTAAACATTGGATCACTACTTTTTATACCAAAATTCAATCTGCAGTAACTCACAATTGCCATCTCTCAGATTTTTTTGAGATTCAGAGGGGCTGCCGACAAGGGGATACCCAATCACCTTATATATTTTTACTATGTGCAGAAATACTTGGTATACTTATACGAAATAATGACAAAGGTTAAAGGAATCACTATAGATGACTCAGAGTATCTCATCTCACAATATGCAGATGATACCTCTCTTATACTTGATGGATCACATGAATCTTTGGATGCATCTCTTCGTACTCTAGATAAATATGCAGATTTATCAGGTCTTAATATAAACTTAGACAAGACCAAGGTTGTTTGGATTGGGAAGAAAAAGTTTAGCCAAGAAACTATGTGTGTTAAGTGGGGATTGGAATGGGGTTCCAGCAGATTTACACTTCTTGGGATAAATTTCTCAGTGGATATTAGTGAAATTGAAAATTTAAACTATAACCCCAGGTTGAAAGAAATTGAAAACATTATAAAAACTTGGACTTATCAAATACTCTCACCAATTGGAAAAATAACCATCTATTCCTGTCCATACCTAGTCCAAATAGCACAAAGCTTAAACATTTTACTGAAAAAATATTTTCCTTTATTTGGGATAACAAACCAGATAAAGTCAATAGAAACACCTTATCCAAACCGCACTGTTTAGGAGGACTAAAATTATTAATATTGAAAACTACATAAAAGGTCTTAAATTAACCAGGATAAGAAGAATAAATAAAAATAATTCAAAACTAGTAAAACTATTCCTTTTTTCAGAAAATTTGATTTTTTTGGAAATGCAATTTCTTGGTCCTTATAAAAAGTTAAATAATCCATTTTGGAAAGAAGTATTTGATGCTTGGCAAGATCTTCAAAATGTACAAAATAACTCTCAAATTAAAACATGCCCTTTATGGAAGAATGATGGAATAAAGATTGGTAACCATTCAGTATTATATAAAGATTGGACAAAAAAAGGGGTTTGGCTGATCAATGACTTGTTACAGGAAGATCGAAACTTTATGACTGTTGATCACTTTAATAATGTGTACAATATTAAAACTAATTTACTCACATATCAAGGCCTAATTTTGTCAATAATAAAGTATTTAAAAGAATATCAAATATGTCCAAATGACTTAAAAAGAAAAAACGGTTCAGTTTTGCCCTCAGTGTTAAAGGTTTTTTTTTAAATCCCAGAAAGGTTCAAAAGATATGTATAATATTTTGAATGGTAAAAAGTCAAATCCTAAACAAAAATGTGAACAAAAATGGTCATTAATTCTCAATGCGAACTTCAATTGGAAAAATATCCATGTATTGCCCTTTTATACATTGTATTACAAAAAAATCAAAATTGCAGTGGTTTCAATACAGAATAAAACATCGATTTTTGGGCACCAATGAACTTTTCCTTAAGATAAAAATTAAAGATACAAATATTTGTAGTTTTGGGTGCGGAGGGGTTGAAACAATAGAACATATATTCTGGACATGTCCATATATATCTAAATTATGGGAAGACCTTAACTCCTGGATATTTGAGAAGACAGAAATAGAACTAACTTTAAATATTGATTTGGTTTTATTTGGTATTTTCCCGAGAACACAGTTATGTCGTAGTGCATTTCTTTTCGACAATAAATTCAAATTAAAAAAATCGCACCTGCTCTTTCTTAAAAAGATTTTTACAGTGTAATGTACTACCAGTGAGACAAATAATATCAAATTTATAGAAACTTCTACCAGCTCTAACTCAAAATATTCTGTGTTAAGGGGGTGTAAAATTCAGTTTGACAGCTTCAGACGTGATAAAATTTGACCTTTTTACACTGGATCAAATCACTACTAAATATAAAGATTCAGCATCCAAATTTTTTTAACATGTAATTACATCCCCCTACTTAATATTTCATGCATTTAATATCAAGAAATGAATTGGGAAAGTGTATCCAATAAAACATGCAAGTTATACACTGTTTACACTAGGGACTATATTCGTAGACAACGAAAACCAAACCAAAGGACGATAACTGTGTCCTTGGACCATTTTAACAAAAACCGATAAAAATGATATAAGAAACATAATACTTCTGTTAACAAAATTCTACATTTATAGAAGCAAATTAGCTATGGAACAAACCAATATAATAGCACTTAAAAATTATTTAAAGGAAAACTTATTAATAGATAAAAATATATTCTATAAAAATAAATCACTCAGTAGGGCAGAAAACTGCTGGAACCCCTGGACTCCTTTATTATCATAAAAACAAAAAAAACAAAAACCAAATAGACTCCACATATAATGTATATATTTCATATCCAAACAACCTCTATCTTAAAATAATTATCTGCAATGTATCAAACTAAAACAGATGTGTCTATTAAATATATTATATATCTTCTTTTAAGTGTATATAACTAGTATGCATACAAATGTGTGTAACTTATTATGTTCATGTGCAAATAAGAAAAAGAGAAATTTAATACAAAAAACAATATATATATATATATATAACCTGTGCATTTGTTATACAGATAATTATGTTTGAAAATCTTAATAGTAAACTTCTTTCTTTTTGAACTACTGACATGGTATATTTTTTTTATTTTTTTCCAAATATTGAAAATTGAATGTATAATACTAACAAATACTAACAACTGTATAAATATGATATTTACTAATGTTAACCAGGCCGGGATAAGGTACCGGTACTTGATGTTTTAAACCAACAAATGTACAGATTTCAATAATATATGATAAATTTAAAAAAAAAAGATTACGGCTGTAGCGATGATTTGAGTGTAACCGTATTGCTTGTATTATCGAGACAAGGATTCCGTGCGCTGACTTATTTCAAATAGGATAGCACATCCTAATTTTTACGGTGATGTTGTTTAACGAGCCAAAAAATTAAGATGCGACCCAAGTAAAATTGTCGGTCTTTTACATCTACTTATTCTTAAAAATTATCAATTCATCTCTGTAATTATATCATTTAATATTGTTTTTATCAACACAAATTAAATTATGATGTTGTTATCAGTAAATTTAGATATTAAAGTAATTGATTGATGCTTACTTTTTATATTCGAATGACAAATTGTTTTTCGCATAATCAGGAAAAGTAACTATTGATACAAAAACACAAGTTCGACCTTGCTCCCGAAAAACAAGAATTGTACGACGTTGGTTAAATATTTTGCCTTGAAATAGGCCGTGCACTTATGGACTCCGTAAATAATTGCTGCAAATTGTTTGTATGTGTCAGACCACCAATTTCGCCCTCCAATTTAGAGCGTATGTAAAAGTAGCCCTGCACCGACAAAAAATAGCTCTTTTGATGTCCTTGTTTACTTAAACTAACCATAAAATTTGCAGAAATGAAACTTTTAATGAAAGAGAAATATATTTAGATTATTTTGAGACAAAATTTACTTGTCTATGAGTATGCATGAAAGATTGAGGATTGATGCACTCCATAATTATATAAGATTTCAAAAAAAAACAGGGGTTATTTTTGGAGTAACTCTTTTTAAGGGTCAGTTTTTTATTTGGAGTGCTTTAAAGATATGTTAACAATTAGCATGCAGAAAGCTGATACATGTACAATGCAGGATAAACCTTGTTTCTATGAAGTTAAACTAAAGGTGAAATATTTAGAAAGCTGTGAAAATTGCAAAATTTGGTTGAACAGATATGGATATCTAATTGGTGGTCTGCCACCTTTAAACGTGTAGAAACTGTGGTACTCCGGATCCAATTTCTGAACGGACATGGCTGTGTATTCATACATACATAACAAACACGGCTTACTATAAGACCGTAGAAAGCCAAGGATGTCTATGTTTTGCGAGAGCCTGCGGTGCAAAATAACGTTATTGAATTTTAAGTATTTCCGGAAATAAGGATGTAGGGATTTAAAATAAGAATAAATATACAATTGTGAACTGCATTGTGCTATCTAATTATATAGATATACGTATAGTAAAGGCAAGTACCACTAAAGTGGATATTCTTTTATTGTTCTGATAAGAAAAGGTCAACTCTGAATTTCTGAGAACCATTTATTTTCTCTTCCCAAACAATAAGGACGTAACATTAAGAGGAGATGGAAAAAACATGAAATTAAAATCAGTTCAAGGACAATTAGGGTGAGTTTCACTGACTCGAGTTTCAAGTTTTTCGAGTTTTTATTAAATCTGGAAAATCAATGCAAATATAATGATGTCTTCCCCCAAATTAACATGACATTACACCAGATAAATATATATTATGTATGACAAAATATCAAATCAAGGTTAAATGAATAAAATCAAAAAGATTCAAAGCATAATTGTATGTAATGGCATATATTTTTTGTCTGTATCAGAAACTAATCAAGACCAAATACTAGAATCTGAATAGAAATAATTGTACAGCATAAGTTTATACAAGATTTCAGGCTCGGTTATATATCAGTCTGTAAAATTTAAGAATCTATTCAAATTTTTTTAGCTATTATTCATGTATTTCTTTGTCTAATATGTTCTCCTATTTATTTGTATTGAAGTCCTGTAATATTATGTTGTCATTTTAATGTTATATTTAACATTGCCATTAAAGTGCGAGGTTTGGCATGCCACAAAACCAGGATCAACCCACCATTTTTTTTCTTAAAAGACATCAGGAATACGGTCATTGTTATATTATGGTTCATTTGTGTGTGTGTTACATTTTAACGTTGTAGTTCCGTTGTGTCGTTTATTGTCTCCTATATTTGAGTGTGCATTCACATTACTATAAGACGTGTCACGGTACTTTTCTATCCCAAATTCATGTTTTTAGTTTTGATGTTATATTTGTTATTCTCATCGGATTTTGTCTAATGCTTTGTCCGTTTCTGTGTGTGTTACATTTTGATGTTGTGTCGTTGTTCTCCTCTTACATTTAATGCGTTTCCCTCAGTTTTAGTTTTTTACCCCAATTTTGATTTTTGTCCATAGATTTACGAGTTTTGAACAGCGGTATACTACTGTTGCCTTTATTCTAAACTTTCTCAAAAGTTTAAGCTTTTCTAAAAAAAACTTTACTATACTTTTAGATTTCTGTATTTCAAAGTGACTTAAATATGTATCGAAGGCCTCGTGGTGGTATATAAACACTTAGTTGGCAATTGAATTGCTTGACTTAAATGTTACCGATGAGCCTATTGAACACAAAACGCGCAGAAAAAAATAACTTATTGCTCATTGGCAATTTTACTTGCTTGATTCGAGTTTAAATGATGATCATGTTGAACACAAAACGCAGATAACAGTTTAACTTGAGGCTCATTGGCAATTTTCTTGTTTTAGTCGAGTGTCGCTGAAGAGCCTTTTGAACAAATAACAGGCACTAAGTTTGACTTGAGGCTCATTGGCAATTAACTTGCTTTATTATAGCGTCACAAATGAGCTTATTGTAAGCATAACACATACAAAAAATTTAACTTGAGGCTCATTGTCAATTAACTTGCTTGATTGGACCATCAATGATAAGCTTATTGTAGACAAAACAAGCAAAACATGTGAGGCTTATTGGCAATTGACCTGTTTGATTTGACCGTCACTATAACGGATAAGGACACGTATCTTCACAATGCACGATATGTTGATACTTTTTTTAATTACATACATTGGAAGCGTCTGGATAAAAGAGGAAATTTGAAATTTTGAATCCGCAACCAATACTTTTAACGTATATTCATGTTCTAAACAAAACTATAACCGACACGACCAAAGAACATTTAAAACTAGATAAAACTATATAAAAGACACCACTAAAAAAACATTAAAGATTTAGACAACACTATACAAGACTCGACTTAAAGAATATTTAAGATCTAGACACCACTATACAAGACATAATCAAATGTACATTTAAGATCTAAACAACACTATACAAGACACGACCAAAAGAACATTTATCATCTAAACAACACTTTACAAGACACTTGCAGAGAACATTTAAAATCTACACAACATTTTACGAGACACGACCAAAAGAACATTTAGAATCTAAACAAAAATAGAAAAAACACGACCAGAAAAACATTTAAGGTGGTACCTAACACTACAGGGAGATAACTCTGTAAAGTCAGCTAAACGTTTTGATTACGTTGTGTTGTAAAGGGAATATAAAGCTTCTCAATGATAAAAATTGGTGTTTGTCAAACTGCTATATAACCAGTGTAATTTTTCTGACAAAACGGTTGGTTCAAAATTTTTGAATTTTTTATATTTTTGTTAAAGGGTCAAAGTAAGTACTTTGACAAAATTTAATCAAGATTTAACGAGCTAAATAATTTTAGTGCAAGTGTTGGGTACCACCTTAAGATTTAAACAACACTTTACAAAACAAGACGAAAATAACATTTAATATTTAAACACTTTACAAGACACGATCACTAATTGAATTACTGCAAACTGCAATGTGGATACATGTACCGTTATGTCGACATCATGTCTTGACTAACATCAAGATTATTATTTTACACAGATGAAAATTCATGGTTGTACAAACTGTCGATACCAATGGTTTGGCATTGCACAATGTTGTTTTTTCTCTGACTGTGGATGAGGTCTTTTTACTAAATTTATTTAATATTTATTAATTTGGGATTTTTTTTATGTTACTGTGGCAATTTTTACATCAATAAAACATGTGAAAAAAAATCCGAATTTAAAGTAGGCAACTAAGAATATGTAACCTTCTTTGTAAAATTGTTTCTGTTGTTTAGTCTCCAGTCAAAAGTTTTCTCCCCGCAGTCAAACCACATTTTCTTATTTTTGAATATGACTTTTTCTTGCCATATCATCAACATCGTAAATAAAGAAAACACAAATAACAGACATGTTTCGCCTTGATATATAAAACAATATGGTACTTCTATTTATAACTGGACATGGCTGTAACAACCGTAAAATAACAATGGAAGTCCAATTCGAACCAAAGTTTACAATCGGACCATGGAAATTCAGTGATGACTATAATTATACTGTTTTCTTAAAAACAAATACAATCACGAGCCATTGGTGACTTAAGTTTTACAAAGCTCGGTCTTACAGTTCAAGATAAGTAATGGATACAAAATTAAGTTGGAAGGACTATTAGATAGACACTTCCATAGCTATATATATATGTACAAACATTACTAACTTCTCGGGTAGGGGTACAATAAAGTAAAACACTCATTTTAACTATAAAATACATTTATTTTGGGACAATTATTTTAACAATTTACAATGAGAAAAGTATCCAGCGTCAAAACACATTTTGCTCATTTGTGTGTATGTTTTTAATACTTCCGTCACCACTAACTGCAACGTAAAAAAAGTAATGTTAAGACATCTTTAAACATGGTCATCTTGAAAAAGATTTAGAAAAAAAACACTTTTATACAAGTGAGAGGTTGAGCGCTATCAAACCAGGTTCAGTCGACCATTTTCTACATTTGAGAATGCCTGTATCGTGTCAGGAATATGACAGTTGTTATTCATTCGTTTTATTTGTTTGGGCATTTGATTTTTCAATTTGATAAGGAACTTTCTGTTTTGAATTTTCCTGTGAGTTCAGTATTTTTGTGATTTATTTTTATGTAAGAAACAAAAACAACAAACATGTTAAGCCGTGATATATACAACAATATATATAACTAGTTGTACTGCGAGCAACGTCATAATCACCCCTTTTACCAAATTTATGACACTAAAAATAATTTGAATCAAAAGCAATTTATTAAAATGATTAAGTGGGGCTTTTTAATGCCCAAATGGCGAGGTTAAACTAGTTGAAAATGCTATCACCCCTGCCCCCAACCTAAAATATAGTGGTGAAACAGTACAACGTAAGAATACTGATAATGAAAGATGAGGACATAAAGTCGAGGTATAAAATATATCACTAGAAAACTTGTTTAAGCATACTTCCTCTTATTTTCGTGTCATGTGTTTAACAATGGTCTATCATTCCCAATGAGACAAATTTAGATGATCCGGAAATAATAACTATTGGTTTAGAAGAAATACATTTAAAGTAATATAATTATCTGCTTTGTTTTTATTTTTGTACTTAAAATAGACAAACAGTATCCGTTCAACTGTGAGAAAATGAATCACGCGTTCCAAGAAGTCAAATATGATCAGTTAGTGATATGTGATGCAATAATCATCAATTTAGTGCGAGGGCAATTTGAAAGCTATGAAAGTTTTAGATGCATGGTAACATTGTGTTGAAAATTTAGCAGTTGAATCGATAGATAGAAAGTATTCCTAATGTAATGTACTTGATTTGAAATACAATGAGCAACATTACAATTCTGGAAAATTTAGTTTTGATTTTTGGGAGAATTTTTCTTTAAACTTAACGTAGAGCCAGTTTGATGGAGTGTCCTTGAAATTGTCAAAACCTTTGTAATAACTTTGATGGGTTTTGTTTTTTACTTTAAAATGTCTTCAATTATCTATATTAATATGTGAGAATTCCAAATTGTTCTACTTTAAAAATAAATTTAGAGTTCTGATAGTCATATTTTGTGTATATTCAATCTTATAAAAAAGTTATGTAAAAAGTAAAATAGCAAAAAATACCCAGTCCCAAAGAAAAGGTAATGTCTCAAATGGCAAAAATATAACAAATCTACACTGATGATACGAGTTAACACCAATTACGGCTCACAATCTTAATCGAGTTTTATTCTGTTGTACAAATAAATATGAAACTTAACTAATGTTTTGATTGTTTTATAATAATTTAAAACGTTGACGGGTAGACTTAATGGTACAGGTCTCCAGCAACACAAATACCAACAAACAACACATTAATTCATGAATGCATGTAGCATATATATTAATTATCAGTGTTTTATTGTTTTATTGTTTTAGCAAGTTGCCCTGTACAAAGTAGTATATAGTGTATTATTTCTAGCTTTAAGCGTTTCTGCAACACATGCAAAAAAGGATGAATAAGAAATAAACTGTGTTGTTTATTTTTTTTGCAGCGGTAAAAATAAATTGTCGCAAAGCAAACTGTACTGCTGAAACAAAATCCACCTAAAGCTAGAAGATCTATGTCGTTTTGTAATATATCATTCATATTTTCTTCAATATATCATATTTTCAGACTAACATTATCTATTAATATCTTTCTTTTGTTTTTTATCATACATTTTAGATTGATGAATCAATAATACATTATCCAATTGTTACATTGTAAACTAAGAGTTGCACAAATCTTGAAACGTGATTGGAAACTAGTAAAAGGTGGGTGAATAAAGTTATATGGGAAATTAACAAGTGGGCAAGTATATATAGATTGAACTAATAACTCATCGAATAGTTTATGTTTGTGATTTCTGAAGGCTATGAAGTAACGGACAATAGCAACAGTTATTTAAACTAAACAGGTATATTTCATTAAATATTCGGAATAATGGGGCTATTTGTGGGTTTTTGTTTTTTTTCTTAAACAACATATTTTTTTGTGTGCATTATACATGTTTAAATTAAAACACGAAAATAATTCATGCCCTCTGCTCAATTTGTTTATTAACTGGATGTTTAAAATCAAAGTATTCCACTAAGTACATGATTCCTCTCATGAAAAGAAGTGATTAGAATTTTTAACCTTTCGTTTCCTTTAAATTACCTGTAAGGGTATCTTTTCTTTCTTTAAAATATGTATGTATGTTTCCTTTTGTAATGAGATGTTATATTGTAAATAACTTGATTTTTATTGATATATCAGGCCAATAATTATTGTTTATATCACATTTAATTGAATTGCAAACGTTTTTTTCATATTTAATATATATTTTTTTCTTTGTACAGAGTTAAAACCACGAGAATGTACACCCTGTCTGTCATTGGTCTCGGTGTTAGTCTTGCGTTGATAAGTATCGTCACGCAAAGTAAGATATATTGATCGATTCATCTGTTCAAATGTACATTTATATTTTGATGCTTACTATTTTGTTCCTATCGGTTTCAATACTTCCTCGTTGTTTTAAGATTATAACATTTCAATTTTCAGATGTTTTATGTTCTTGTCAATATTTTTTGGAGTGGCCAATTCTTGACCTTTATTACATAGATTGCAATGAAACTACCATGATATTCAAGTAAATTAAAATAGACCTTTGTTCACCTGTGAAATAAATAAGTTGATATTACGCCTCTGAATTTATCCAACACCGAGTGTTGCTAAGAATTGTGGATTATGTTATATCAAAAGATGTTGAGAATGCTTAGAACAAATTAGTTTCTTGGACTCTCTGCTTTTTCTCTAATAAAAATGTCAATGCTTGATGCAATGAAAAGAATATGTCATCCAATAATTCACATATAAAAAATGCTTAATTTTTGACCGATCAACATACATAAGTTTACATTAAAAAAAACCAATGTATAATATTTTGATTTAAATAAAAAAAAAATCGTTTTGGGATCGTTCATACATTTAACCAGGCAATTTGTGTTAAAATAGTTAAATATAAAATCATAAAAGAAAATTTTTTAAATACATTTGTTATTTAATGTTTTGGATATGAGCGTCACTGATGAGTCTTATGTAGACGAAACGCGCGTCTGGCGTACAAAATTATAATCCTGGTACCTTTGATAACTATTGGTTCTTGGTATTTGTGTTGGAAACCTGTATCATCAAGTCTACCCGTCAATTTTTAAATTTATTTTATACGACAATCAAAATCTAGTTAAATTTCATTTTTTGTAAAATAAAATAGAACTCAACTAAAATTGTGAGCTGTAATTGGTGTTTACTGATATCATCAATGTAGATTTTGCAAGTTTACAATAAGATACGCAAAAAACAAGCATGACATCCCCTTAAGTTGAATAAGGAAACTTCAATATACCTTCAATTCTGATCATTATAGTTTTTCAGTTCTACTGCATCATTCAGTTTTGCTCGAAGCAAACTAGCAAATTCTAAAGTACGTGGTTTTTAAACAGTATTCCTTAAGATTATAAGATAAGATAATAATTATTTTGTAATGTGTCACATATTGATATTACAGATAGATATACAAATTCAATACACAAAACAGTTGAAACAAAGATTAATACCCAGCCTACATAAACTTGCGAGACACTAAATTTACAATTAAACACATTAAAAGTATATAATTTATACAATATTTACAAGCATATTTTTGTTAAGATGATATAAAAATTATATTCACTTTTGAAAGAAATTAAAAAAAGTAATTATATAAACAAATAAAATTTTTAATAAAATGCTATTGTTCTGATACTATAGTAATACGAGTGTATATCCCTATCAGACCCCATTAATACTGTTAATTGGTAACATCAGTGGTTCCAATAGTTACATGCACGATGACACTAAGCCGTTCAATAAAATTAGGAAAATATTAGATTTGCAGACCTTATCTGATTGGAATATCATCATTATAAACACAGCTTTATTAATTATATTTGATAATACATTATTCAGAAACTGAAGCGCAGAATTGTTCTGACACCAACATACAGTCGTGTCTCTCAGCTTACAAGAGCGTAAAAACACAGGCAGTTCAAGACAAGAACAAAATATGCAGGTCAGATCTAGTTTAATATATAACTATATAGAAAAAGAGGGATTGAGGAAAAACAGTTACACTTTCAATAAATGACAGTAAATATTGTCAGAAAAATCAATTAAGAAAAATTTTCATTTTATAAAACAGTTGTTATCAACATGCAATTGTGATATAAAAATTCGTTTCTTTGCTATTTCATTGTTTTGTTTATTTTAAAAAAACAGTGCAGGAAACATATATCTTGAATGTTTGAACAAGGTTTCGCCTGACTGTGATGTCGATGGGACCATAACCGAAATCAGAAAGGAACTATTCCAGTACGGTTGTGGTACGTTTATTATCAGAAACAGTAACCACGCTGTATCTAATTCATATTTTCACATGTTCCAAAATTCTATTAGAAGAACCGACAACGGATTTGTTTCCGTAAATTTCACGACACAGCTTCTGTAACATCTTTAAGTATTTCGATAAGATTTTATATGATATTATGTTTATTTATGAAGTAATTATAGAAAATAGACATGTACGAAATGGCTATGTATACAATAAGATAAGTGTTACTGTATATTCTCCCTGGATATTCAGTTATAATTGTGTGTAACAGAGATACTTGATGGAATGCTGTACGTTGAGTAATTTGTTAAAACAGCAAAGAGTGCAATAACGATTTAATGAGTGTTAAAAAACAAAAAAAGTTTGTTAAATCTTTATTTTCCATTATTACATTGACATGAAACTAGTCAAGCGCTTCCTTTTGGTGTGTGTTATTTAACTTGCGTTGTAAGTACTAAGTAAACGTCTCATACAAATGTACATTTGAAAAGTTAATTCCATTTTTTCAATTTCATATACAATTTCTTTGTATTTTCAATTGTCTAGTTTTTTTTTAATAATAGATAAATAATAATATGTTGGACAATCTGAAAGACTTTGTGGGACAATTTGAAAGTTTAATTGATCGGTAATGGTTTTGAAAGTAATGTGTGGAAGCGTGTATACGATAATTAGTCTTGTGTAGGCGAAACGCGCGTCTGGTGTATCAATTCACAAGCCTGGTACCTTTGATAACTATTTACTGATTGTTAATTAATTTAATTTACATTAATTAGAATTAAACAGATAAGTTGTTTTTTACATATTTCATGTCGTTTTAATATGATTGTAACATAAAGATAGTAAATAGGTTCTTTTTTTTAAATCAGTTTCCAGACCATTTAGCCTTGCTCGTAAAAGTAAAAAGAAGAAAAAGAAGAAGAAGGATGGGGATGATGACGACGACGACATATTTGGACAATTCCTGGAAGAAGATGATAACAATTGTATGTGTTTAAATTAATATGGGGACGAAGTACCCTATTACAGTAGAAAAATCAATAAAAAAAAAATAAGAAATCGGGGAAACCCAAAATCGTTCAAACTATTTTGTGTCGCTATTATTAATTCCCGCATTTGCGCAGATCGCATAAATCTACTTCCTTCTTCCGGTCTCGTTGTCGTGAGACTTTGAGTAGTCTAGTAAAATATAGGAACTGAAGGAACACAATACCAATATTTCTTTTTTATAATTTTTTGTCTTTGATACGAATTGACGTTACCTGATGCATTGCGTTTCTTTGTTTACATTGAACATGACGTCATAACTTAAATAACGTCGCAAGTAAAATACATTAGAACACAATCAAAATCGGAAACGTTACGGTATTTCCGTTTCATACAGACTTCGTCTCCATTCACAGGTAATGCCTGCCTCATATTACATGTATTAAAATAAAAATAATTATAAGAAAATATCTCCGGATAGTGGTAGTTTCCCTCATCTTGCTATTTGTTTTATTAATAAACCATGCATTATAGATATCTTTTTTAGCTTTCTTTTATCAAAAGTCCATTTTGACTGAATATGTATTCCACAATTCAATTTAACATTTATATCAATTTTGATATGTTCGTGCAATAACTAATTCTGGCTTGATGTTGCTATACAAACAATGCATTAAGATTAAGAGTGTAACACAGTTTTGACGGCTGTACTCTTATATTACATTTTACCAATTATGAGGGGGAAGGACCTATCCTGGATTTTTTATTCGAATTTTGGGATGTCGGGATTTCAATTTCTTTAAATTCGGGACCTCGGGATTTTATATTTTTAAGCCCGAGATTTCGGGATCAGGAACCCTCCCCCTAAAGTATGTCTGTTGCTTTGTCCACACATTATTGTCAATAAAATGGAATTTAATGCGACTTTTCATACTAGTGGGAAGTTAATCTATCTATAACACCAGGTTTAATTCATCATGTTCTACATAAGAAAATGCTTGTACCGAATCAGAAATGTGACAGTTGTTATCCATTCGTTTGATGTGTTTGATATGTACATAATTTTATATTCGCTTGATTGGTTTGGTGTCAGATCCTTTTATATATCAGGATTTTGTTTTAATAATCACTAGGTCAATGTCACTGCTGGATGAGTTTTTTCGTCGAGCGTATCACCAGCCCAGTTGTAAGAACTTCTGTATTGACATGGATTATCATTGATATTGTCATAACTAAAAATTAGCTGCTTACAAAACTTTGAAATTTTGAAATACTAAGGGTTTTTCTACCTCAGGAATCGATTACCTTAACTTTATTTGGCAAAACTTTTAGGAATGTTTGGTCCTTAATTCTCTTCAACTTCGTTCTTTATTTGGTCTTTATACTTTTGTTTTTTTTTACTTGTGAGTCTTTTGTAGACGAAACGCGCGTCTGGCGCAAATTCAAAATTTCAATCCTGTCGTTTATGATGTGTTTATTTGAGCTTTTTTTAATTTCTGCCATTTGATAGACTTTTCATTTTGAATTTTCTGTGGGGCTGTGTATATTTGCTACTTTTTACTTTATTAATTTTGGAAGATTTAACATATAAAAAAGTAAGGGATTATCAGAACTCAAAATTTTCTTTTAAAGTTGATTAATTTGCAATTCCCCCAGAATGGTTGAGATAATTGAGGACAGTGTAAAGTGAACAAAAAAACATCAAAGGTAATACACAGGTTTTGGCAATTTTAATGACACTCCATTTAATTGGCACCACTTTATGTTAAATGAAAAGTCGGTAATTTTTGAGAAAAAAAAATAAAAATTAAAACTTAATGTCCCAGTATTGCAAGGTTGCTTATTATATTTCAAATCAAGTACTTTACAAAAAAAAATAACTTTCCTTTTTTTCTACCATATTATCAATAAAATGTTAACATGCATTTAAATTTTGCGTAGCTTTCAAATTTCCTTCGCACTAAATTGATGATCACTGCATTACATATTATAAATTTATCATATTTGACTTTCATGGAACACGAGATTAATCTTTACTCAGTTTATCTGATACTTTTTGTCTATTTAAAGTAAAAAGATCTAATTTGAACGTTTTTCAGGAAACCAATAGTTAACATTTCAGTTATTTTAAGTTGAACACTTAAGAATTCTGGAATTCCGGACCATTGTGAAACACATTAGAGGAAAATAAGTGAAAATAGGCTTTATTAGGTTCGACAGTGAAATATTTTGTAACTCGACCTAATTTCCTCATCAGTGTTTTTATATTGTATTGATACTCCAATATATCCGAGGTTGGGGGTGGGGGAACTAATTGAACCCTGCAAGATTCTGTATATGTCTGTCCCAAGTGAAGAGACTGTTATTCAGTGGTTGTCGTTTGTTGCTGTGTTACATATTTGATTTTCATTCATTGTTTTTAAAATAAATCTGGATGTTAGTTTTCTTGTTTGAATTGTTTTACATTTGTCATTTCGGGGCCTTTTACAGCTAACTATGCACTATTGGTTTTGTTCGTTGTTGGAGGCTGTATAGTGATATATACTTTTTGCCTTCTATTTCTCTGGTGGAGAGTTGTCACATTAGCAGTTATACCACTTCTTCATATTTTTATATAAAAATAGGTGAACCGCACAATAAATTGCAAAGCATTAGCTTAAAAACAATTATATATATAAAAGTTGCACAAACAATTCTATAGCTCAATCTTTGGGTTGCTTAAGACACCATGTCACCAGACAATTTCATTAAAATAGACCATACAGCATATTTTATTTCCGTTTGACACCTTTATTAATTCATTGTAGTTTTTAGGAAGAAGGTGTGGCCAATATAGATTAACGTTCAGCGAGTAATCGTTCATTTAATTTTTTATTGTTATATATGATGCCCATGTTTAAAGATGTCTTAAAATAACTTTTTTTCTTTGCAGTTAGTGGTGCAGGAGGTATTCACCTCAACCTGGCTGTCTTTGGTTTAGGACTTACATTTTATACGCTTGTTTAGATGCCGTATTTTTATCCATCAATTTGAATAAACTACAAATATATGTATTTGTTTACAAATCTGTTTAGGATTAACGTTCTCATTCTAATTTACTTTGACACGTTTGAACTGATTGAATTGATCGATTAAAATAAAAACAAATGAGAAAAATCTGTTACGACGCTTGGAAACTTTTCTTATTTTAGTCTGTTTTAATAAATTTCTGAAAATATATGTATTTTACAGTCATAAAGAGTGTTTTACTTTACTGTTCCCCTACCCTAGCAGTTAGTACTTTTTATACATATATATAGCTATGGAAATGTCCATCTTATTTTATAGATATATATATATATAAACTTAGTCCTTTCCCATTTGTGTATCCATTACTGCTCTAAAACTGCTTGACCGAATTTTGTCAAACTGTGCGCACCATAGGCCAGTGTATGGGATTTGTTTTTACGACAACGGTATATTTATAGAAATCCTTGGATTTCTACGGTCTGATAGTAAACCTTGGTTTGAGTTAAACTTCAGTTTTCGTGTTAGGCTTGTTACAAAATACAACCATGTCCGGTAGAAATGAGTACCTCTGCACGTTAATGAACTGTTGAAACAATTCTCTGAAGAGTCTGATTCCTGGGAAAATATTCGACCACTGTCCAGAAACCCTTATTTTTCTGGTGGTAAGATAATAAGTGTCTTCTGTATCGGTGCTAGGTTTTCTCGTCCTGATGTGCAGTAGATATTTTGTATTTGGACACTAAAATGCACCATTTTATCATTTTATATATATTGCTTTTCGATTCGAATTATTTTTGGTGTCATGCACTTGGTAAAGGGGTGTTTTTTACGATTCTCGCAGTACACTTGGTTATACATATTTTTCTATATACCACGGCTACACAAGTCTGTTATCTTCATTTTCTTTATTCACGATGATGTAGATATGGTTAGAAAAGTCATATTTGAAAATAAGATGATGTAGTTTGACTACATAGAAAAAACCATTTAACCTTGGCCAAAATGACAATGAAGATACCAACTTTAGGTCACCATAAAGTTTCCTTTCACCAAGGAAGGTTTCCCATTTATTTATCAACGTCTTTGATTGCAAATGTTTTGAAATGTTTAATGCGTGCAAGAATTGCCGAACTCCCAGAAAAATTCATAATAGAAGGTTCTTATTCAAATGGAAAAATCAAAAAACTCAAACACATCAAAGGACAGGATAACAACTTTCATATTCCTGACTTGGTATAGGCATTTTCTTAGGTTGAAAATGGTGGATTGAACTTAGTATAAAACAATATTCCTGCCGAGTGCTGATGACTTGACTGTACGTCATGTATACGTATCAATATAAAACAAAGAAGGTGTGGTGTGATTGCAAATGCAACAACTTTCAATCTGAGCCCTTATTATGTAGATCTGAGCATCAATGGGTCATAAAACGACCTTCAACATTGAGAGAAAAAAAAATACTGCATAGCAGGTCAGGTTTTAATTTTGGGATCCCGAAAGTATTGGCAGATCTAGATCTGAAATGAAAATGTAAAAAACAAGTTGCAATACTTAAACATGTTAACTATGCACATCATTTAAAGTCTATACACCGTCTATGAAATTGAAGGGCCTAATAATTTACATGGATGTGTAAAATGTCAATGTTAAATAAACATAAATACAAACTTTGTCTTGTAAACTGAACTTTTTCCATTCAGAGGCTTTCAATGTATGTTATTAACAAATCATCAAAACATCGTGCATTGTCAAGACATGCGTCCTTATCCTTTATAAGTTTGGAAAAAGAATAATTCTGGTTCATAAAATTATTATCCAATTTTCTTGAATTTTTTGTACATGAAACTAAACAAACTCAACAAAAAATGTACCAATATAAAAGTAATTAGATGTAGTTATTGGTATACTTATCTAAGATACAAGCCTTAAACATTCGTGCGCGTTTTGT